>NW_027104302.1:380820-394526 GCF_902728285.1 Clytia hemisphaerica | reverse complement strand
ATTTTTTCTAGTAGATTATTGAAAGTTGAAATTGATTTTTTTGTATTTTTCAGGTGGTTTGGAAGGAAAGGTGGGAGAACGTGGTTGCAATTTGTCTGTGTAAACAACTGATGTGTCTTGCACGAGCTCTTCTCAAAAGTCAAAGTATAAAATTGCATAGTGTGGAAAGTGGTGGATCCCCACTTTTGGTCTCTCCCCAATCTTCAAATTTGTTTATCCCAAGGGGTGATAACTAGTTTTTAGAAGCACTGACCAAGATCTGCCATTATTGCTTCAGGCTAGAGCCGTAAAAGGTTAGAATTTGCAGTATAAAGATAAAAAGTGCTAAAGTGAATGATTACTTTATGGAGATTAAAGCTTGTATTCTACCCGTCTCGCTTATTCAGATCATTTGTTAGACGAGCACAGCTTCAGTTGTGGAAACGGATCAACGATACAGAAGCATTACGTATGAATTCTTGCAAGTACTGTGCTGACAATTCACACAGGTATTAATTCAATGGTTCCAAACTGTTTCAATGTTTCTTACACACCTTGTGTTAAGACCGGTGGGACCCCCGCTCTCTGGAAAATATGGCGAAATTTCGTTCCCGTTTGGAAAGATACCTTACCATTTAGACCCCTAGGAAAATTGATTTTATCATACCTTGAAATCAATGTAAAAATTGCAATTTTAACCATCGCCATGATTTTTTAGCTTGGAACAATAGCTTTCTAAATGGGATTTCTAAAGACTCTCCCCGCTGTGGGGAAAAGTTCCGCTGAGGCTGTAGACAGGGGTGTATTTTCGTATCCTGATGCTACTTACTTGATCGTCTGCAAGATTTAGGATCGAGGCGATTATGGATGCGATCGTGTTCTAGTGATGGAACGGCCACGGGCGAATTCGCGAAGACCTACTGCAAGACCCGACCGATGTTTTATCCTGGTCAGTGAACATTGACAGCAAACCAGAGTTTATTTGAAACTGCGAAAATTTTCAATAGAAACATTCACAAATCGATTTTTGAAACGATCAAAATGGAATAAATTTTCGTCAGCAAAAATATATCCCTACCATAGATAGATTAAGAAAAACGTTTGGATTTGCCTTCCCCCTAATTCAAACTCCAACAGAAAATAGCGAGAATCGAACTATAAGTATTTTATGAGGGTTACCCATGATGTCTGCAAACAAACCCGGTATCTTGTAAATTTCGATTGTTGGAAACCATGGAAACCATGCCAGTGTCTTGACTTACTTGACTTATCTGCATTACCTCTGTTTGAGGCTTCGCCAACTTTTGACCTTTCGCCCATCTGACCTATCACGTTTCAGTGTCCCTAAGACATCTTGCCATTTTTCTTTTCTTTCTCTGGTATTCGAACATGGCAAAACTAGGACAGTCTTTGCTTTTGCTCTGGAGTTGAGATAGTGATCTGTCCTGAAGTCCACCTCCGATATGGTGCGCGGATGCAGTTGTTTATTAAAAACTGACAGCTTATGTTTGCTAGCTTTATCAGGACCAATTTTTGTACGGTAGATGGCGATAGTAAGTATGAGCGCTTTGCACAATCGAATTTCAGAGTGATAGAAAACATCTCTCATCGACAGATATCTGCTTTAGTCTCCAAAGCAATATTTGCCAGTGATATTCTCTTTTGATATCTGCTGACGTGTATTTGTCAATTGAAACGGGATTAGGACTGGGCGTTATAGCCTTCATTTTCCAGCATAAATTTTCATATCATACCTCAAGCAGGCCTCCTGAAGTTGGTTTGAGAGCGGTAGTTTTCGAAGACGGGTGCTATAAAGGTGGTATTTAGCATAGCGAACATCACACAGTTGATCATTGAAACTGGCTGACTCTTATGACTTGAAGTTCATCCATTTCAACTTAGGATAGGTTAAACAGTGTTGGGGGATGCAGCGTTTGTTGTCCCTCAGTCAGGCCTGAAACCGTACTGTCTATCGCTTGTGACTTGTTCCGTCTTTGCTTGGACATGGTGCGGTAGGATGCGGTTTAACGCTTTCCCAGGAATTGAAAGAAGGGCGATAGCTCGGTAGTTGGCGGGTTTTCTCTGTCTCCTTTTTTAAAAATTGGTGTACAATCATTTTGGCAAAGTGGTTGGAGTGTCGTTGAGTTCAGCAATTCTGTGTCTCCTGCTTTTAGCACCCTGCTGTGTCGGATCCTTGTTGTTTTTTAGTAAGTGATGCTTTCGAGATATATCATCTTTTGATGTTGAAAAGTTATTCCAGTGTAATAAAGAAAATATGTAATGTGGTTTCCGCATATAAAGACTTTTGCTCGGACTTCGAGCTCGGAGATCGAGTAGCGTGTCATCTACTAGAAATATACTTCAAATAGTAAAATTCCAAATGTTTCCATACTTATTTTCACATTGTAAAATTCAAAAACCTTTCCAACTGATCAAGGAGCTTCAATCTGATGGAGAAGAAATAAATTTTAGTTCGGGTTTTTTTGTCATATTTTGTATTGCCTTATATTAAGTTCGGGGTATACAGTTTTCTCTGGAAAAGCCTTTATGACCAGTTTGAATTTGTTTACATTGGTAGTGAAAAAATAATTAATATTGTAAAATTAAATTATTAGTGCATTGAAATAATTTTAAGTATCGTTAACGTACTATAGTTTTGTGTTTTGAACAATTATTTTTACTGATATAATAAATATATTTCTCAAGGAAACTGTTACTGCATACACAATGTTAGTTTTTCAACACAAATTGTTGTTGTGCGCAGATTTGTAATACTTGCGCATATTTGTCATACTCGCAGATGTATACTTTCTGCGCAAATTTGTAAGATTACTTGAGCTTGCGCAGAAATTAATACTTCTCTGCGCAATTTGTAATTTGGAATTGATATTTTCATTGGTAACCAAATTCTATTCTGCGAACAAATACATAAAAAAAGACTTAGAAAATAAACCCAAATAAAGTTGTGTTATTGAGCACATTGAATAAATAATCAATTATATTTCTTTCTAAGCAGTGCTTTTATAAGAAATTTATCTGGTAATATACAAATTGTTTATGAGAATAGCGCGGACATAATTTTTTTAAGAATGCTTTTATAAGAAACTAATCAATAACTCGTAAAATGAAATTATTTCTTGTTGGTAATTGTATATTCGAGTGACAAGGTATGGAATCCACAAACAATTTTTTTTAAGCACCTTTCAAAGAACCAACCCCTCCTTGTAAATAAAAATTTATTTCTGTCGGTAATTTTTATTTCAAATAAAAAGGGGTAGAATCCAAACATATTTTTTTAAGCACTGCTTTTATAAGAAACTAATAACCATGAACTCGTTTTTTTCAAGTAACAAGGTAAGAATGAACATTTATTTTTTATAAGCACTGCTTTTATAAACTAACCAATACTCGTAAAATAAAAATATTTCTTTTCGGTAACTGTTTTTCAAGTAAACAAGGTGCGAAGAATAACATGAACTGTACACTTTTTATAAGAAGGCTTTATAAGAAAATAATCATAACTCGTAAAATAAAATTATTTCTTGTCGGTAATTGTTTATTTCGAAGTAACTAATTTCCTACAATTGAACTACATGGGAAAAAAAAGAAGTAGAGATTGAAAGCTAATCGAATCTACTTTATATCGAGCTTGATGAAACAATTTTACAAGAAAAACGAGGCTTAAAATCTCTAAAAAAATAAGACCAATTTAAGAACTATTGTTGTTTAATTTTTAAGAACTCTATAAAGTATATCCTTATAAAAAATAAAATATCATATTGTGCGCCGTCCTTGTTTACTTTGTAAAACTAATAACCGAAAGGTATGTCACCGTCTATCAAGAGTTATTGATTTGATTCTTATAGAGTATATGCTTATAAGAAAAATAAATATGCTCATATTGTGCGCCGTCCCTTGTTTACTTTGTAAGAACTAATTACCTAAAGGTATATCACCATCTTAACTTTTCCTCCTTATCAGTACACAATATCCAAAACAATAAACAAATACAATTTTATCGGAGACTTTTGGATTATCTTTGTAACGCGAGAAAATAAAAAAGTAGCAGCTTGAAAAGAAGCCGTGAAAAACGAATGTAATATCTTAGGAAAATAATTCAACTCAACAAACGTCTTGGGATTTTACTTCGATAAAGTTCTGAACATTGCTTAAATTCCGAGACTTTTTTTGTTACAGCAAAGCAAATCTTTTTGCTGGATTGTCTTTAATATAGCGGTTTCTACTTTGCTGGGACTTCCATCTACCGTGCTTTGATATCATACGATCTGAAACGTTATTGTTAGCTGCCTCGGAGGCTCCACCAGACCTTAGAGAGTGTAAAGCGTAGTGCTTCTCATTGACTAAAGATGATAAGTGGCTTTTAAAAAGGGTCCACACTGTAGAATAAGAAATACTATATTTGCCAATAGCGTTATGCCCAATTTTTGTTTTTGCTAAACGACAGACTAAAAAAGATTCTTTTTCGGATTCCAGGTTTGAAAATGAAAGGTAACGTCTAAGCCAATATACTGGACAACATTCGGTGTCTGTTTTTGAAACGTATATGATATGTCCTTCCCGAAGTTGATCAGTCTTTGATATTTCTATGAAAAGTTTTAGACCTTCCTCCACAAAAGTAATGTCCTTAATCTTCAAAGCTAGAATCTCACTTATTCTCATGAAGCCTGAAAAGCCGAGAACACAAATTAACACGAACCGAAGATCCATTAAATTATCGGACGCTCCGTACTCTTTAACAATTTTGTGAAGAAGCTCGGTGTTGAGGGGTTCTTTTTGATTAGATGTCTTCCCACCATCCCTCGTGATTACTCTTTTCCCACCTTCGAGAGCTAATTTAACGATTGGGTTATCTGTAGGTGTTTCTAAACCAGCACTCAAGTGTCCCCACCTAATGCCTAACAACGCTGCGTCTAGGGTCCCTATTTTACCGTCGTTAGAGACAATGTCGTTTAGATAAATTGCGATAAAGAAAGGGTCAGCGGGACAAGGTAAGACTTCGTCGAATTGGGATGCCCAAAAAATCCATTTTTTCCATGCAGACCTGTATTTTTGGAGAGTAGATTTTGCGTAAGCTGATGAAACCAAGTTTGGTAATGAGGAAGCGATGCCTTTAAGCTTGCTATCCTTGATGTCGTCAAGCCTTGACCAGATTCCGAACATGAGGGATTCTGAATGGATTGAGAAAAAAAAGGGGGGTAAGTAAATCTCTCCTACCTGTTGTTTTTTTTTGACAGTCCACTGACTCCATCAGTAATCTCGAATTTTAATGCCTCGCTGTGCTCATCTGACACCAACGGGCTGACAATTTGTCAGTGTGGAAAGGGTCTTAAATTATATCGAGAAAACACCAGCTGAAGATGAGAGCAATAACAATGTAAGACTTTTTTTTAAATATGAGACAGTCACAAACAAGCCACGGATGAACAAGCCGACGAAAAACGCCTATTCGTGATATGCACCATTGCAATGTCTTCTGATATTACATCACGGGCCAAACTGCTGATTGGTTGTAAGTGACGTAAAATCTGTTAATACATCAATTTTGACCAATCAGCTGTTGGGTTCGTGGAAGACATTGCAATGGTGCATGTCATGAATAGGAAAGTAAATCTTGCTGAGATAGAGAACCCCTGGATCTGTCAAGACTCGTTCGGTGCTTCGTGATTTTCGATATAGACCGTTTAGCACGTTTGGTTGTCATTGCTAGTTCATGGGGTTTTTGACGCTAAAATTCGTAAAATGCAGCCCAAATAGGACTCCCTTTTGAAATTTATTTGTGGAAAATGCAGCCAACATAGGACAAAATCCGTAAATTTTCTTTAAATTTTCATGTTCCTGTTTTCACCAAATAAGGCACACTGTGGAGGACTGAATTTTTCAAGAGACTGACGGTGGTGATAAAAGATACCCTTTCCTTTGGCTCAAACCAGTCCCACCCACCCCGACTTGGAGAAGACATTTATTGATGTATTATTCTTGTTTTTCTTTTTGACGCACAGATGAATGACGAATTTTGGCCTCCACACGGCGCTGTTTGCTTCCGAAACGTGTGTTTACAATACAGGTTTGAAAAATCTTCTCTTTTTCAATTTGTTTTCTTTGAGCTGACGATTGTATGAAAATTGGTACTCGGGAATTGGATTGGTACTCCTTTGGATCCTTCACTGCAAGTTAACTATGTTTGTTTGTTAACGAATTTACAACTTGAATCATGAATTCTTCTTTTGCATGAAGCAAAAGAAATCTGAAGAAATCTACTCTAGCAACTTGTAGGAAGTTGTGGAAACTTGTGGAAGTTTTGAAAAACAGTGTTTATTAAAGGTTTTTTTCATAAGTGTTCCTGTTTTATATCAGACACACATTTCATATCAGGGCAGTGTCAGTTATATTGTGATGATATAAGCAAAAAAATGTTTTTCTTTTCCTCTTTCTAACCAACCTTGCTCCACACCCGTGTCAATTCAATACCAAAAAGCCTGTAAATTAAAATTGATGAGTAAGCAAACGATATGACTCTTATTCAAAAACAAAAACTTTAAAGTGGGATCTTCTGCAGATAACTTCAAGAATATTATAACATTACTTTTTCTGTATTTGAACACTTTTTTTGTTTTCTCATCATCTTTCAGAGAGAATCTTCCATTTGCTTTGGAAGAAGTCTCATTCTTTGTCAAAGCCGGCGAAAAGGTTTGTAGAGTTTTGATGATATAAGCATTTGTGATTAGACTATATGCCAGCAGCCTACAGATAATTTTTACCGTATTTTTGTACACAGCTTTTCTTAGTTTCTTCGCTTTTTAAAATCGCATCACAATCAGGTTTCATTTATCTTCATAGGTTGGTATCTGTGGACGAACGGGGTCTGGGAAAAGCAGTTTGTTTCGTCTACTGTTTAAAATCTTGGATGTGACCAGGGGAGAAATTATCATCGATGGAATGAACCTTTCAAACATCTCCATCTCACAAACAAGGTATTGTTTGATCTCTTTCTCCTGTGCTTTGTACAACGAGTCCAACCTCAATGCTGCAAAGAGTAAAGGAAGAGTATTAGACAACCTCAACTGCTTCTTGACCTTTGGGATTTAGAAAAATTCAAAGAATTACATGGTGTTGATGTATGGTAGATGCTGGTAGATTACTTTTCAATCTTGTTATCCCCTTGGCATTCCCATTGTCCTTTCTGGAGAATTTATTTGAAGGGGTAATCGTTTCTTGTTCATAGATCGAAGATGGCAATCATCCCACAGGATCCGTTTTTATTTGATGACACCATCTTACAAAATCTTGACCCACAAGGAAAATATGCTGCTTTTGAAATCGACGATGTTATTCAGAAATGTCATCTAACAAAACTAGTCAATAATTTAGGTATGAAGTGTTTTTGGAATATTTTGAATCATTTTAAAATGCTAGATCGAATAGACCTTTTCATAAATTACGTCACGAATATCACTTGCCTCGTTTTGAAATCATTGCCATGGTAATTAACTCCCAGCGGATTTTATTAAAACTACTTCCTATTCATAAAAGAATCATTTAATGTCTCAAAGGACATAATCTCCATGGTAATTGTTTGAAAACGAGGCAAGTGATGTTCGTGACGTAATTTATGAAAAGGTCTATTGCTGTCATTTTTTCTAGTAGATTATTGAAATTGAAATTAGATTTTGTGTTGTATTTTTGTCAGGTGGTTTGGAAGGAAAGGTGGGAGAACGTGGTTGCAATTTGTCTGCTGGTCAGAAACAACTGATGTGTCTTGCACGAGCTCTTCTCAAAAAGTCCAAGGTATAAAATTTGTTCATAGTGTGGAAAGTGGTGGGATCCCCCACTTTTTGGTCTCCCCAATCTTCAAATTTGTTTATCCCCAAGGGGTGATTAAACTAGTTTTTAGAAGCACTGACCAAGATCTGACCATTATTGCTTCAGGCTAGAGCGTAAAAGGTTAGAATTTGCAGTATAAAGATAAAAAGTGCTAAAGTGAATGATTACTTTATTGAGTAAATTACTTTGTAAGCTTGGCCTTCTATTCTACCGTCTCGCTTATTTCCAGATCATTTGTATAGACGAGGCAACAGCTTCAGTTGACATGGAAACGGATCAACAGATACAGGAAGCATTACGTAATGAATTCGTTGCAAGTACTGTGCTGACAATTGCACACAGGTATTAATTCAATGGTTCTCAAAAATTGTTCAATGTCTTAGATTCTTACACCCTTGTGTCTAAGACCCGGTGGGACCCCCGCTCTACTGGAAAATATGGCGAAAATTTCGTTCCCGTTTGGAAAGATACCTTACCATTTTAGACCCACTAGGAAAATTGATTTTCATCTCATCACCATTTGAAATTCAATGTAAAAAATTGCAATTTTTTAACCATCGCCATTAGATTTTTTTAGCTTGGAACAATAGAATTTCTATCCTCATTGGGATTTCTAAAGACATTTTCTCATCCCCGCTGTGGGAAAAGTTCCGCTGAGGCTGTGAGACAGGGGTGTATTCTTATTTCGTATTCCTGATTGCTTTACTACTTGATCGTCTGACACTATTTTTATTTAGGATCGAGACGATTATGGATTGCGATCGTGTTCTAGTGATGGATAACGGCCACGTGGCTGAATTCGCGCCTCCCAAAGACCTACTGCAAGACCACGAATCGATGTTTTATTCACTGGTCAGTGAAACTATTGAACAGCAAACACATTGAGTTTTAATTTGAAACTGCGAAAATTTTCAATAGAACATTCACAAATCGATTTTTGAAACGATCAAAATGGAATAAATTTTTCGTCAGCAAAATCATATTCCCTACAATATGATAAGATTAAGAAAAACGTTTGGATTTGCCTCCCCCTAATTCAAACTCCAACAGAAATAGCGAGAATCGAACTATAAGTATTTTATGAGGGTTACCCAATGATGTCTGCAAACAAACCCGGTATCTTGTAAATTTCGATTGTTGGAAACCATGGAAACCATGCCAGTGTCTTGACTTACTTGACTTATCTGCATACCTCTGTTTGAGGCTTCGCCCACTTGTTGACCTTTTCGCGCCATCTGACTCTATCACGTGTTCAGTGTCCCTAATGACATCTTGCCATCTTTTCTTTTCTTTCCTCTGGTAATCTCGGAACATGGCAAAACTAGGACAGTCTTTTCTTGATGACTTTTGCTCTTCTCCGGAGTTGATATAGTGATACATGATCCTGAAGTCCAACTCCGAATATGGTGCGGATGCAGTTGTTTATTAAAAACTGACAGCTTATGTTCGTCTAGCTTTATCAGGGACCAACTTTTTGTACGGTAGATGGCGATAGTAAGTATGAGCGCTTTGCACAATCGAATTTTCAGAGTGATAGAAACATCTCTCATCGACCAGATATTCTGCTTTAGTCTCCCAAAGGCAATATTTGCCAGTGATATTCTTCTTTTGATATCTGCTGACGTGCTATTTGTCAATTGAAACGGGATTAGGACTGGGCGTTATAGCCTTACATTTTCCAGCATAAATTTTCATATCATACCTCAAGCAGGCCTCCTGAAGTTGGTTTGTTGAGAGCTGTAGTTTCTCGAAGACGGGTGCTATAAAGGTGGTATTATCAGCATAGCGAACATCAATGCACAGTTGATCATTGAAACTGGCTGACTCTTGTATGACTTGAAGTTCATCCATTTCAAACTCTAGGAGTAGGTTAAACAGTGTTGGGGATAGCAGCGTTTGTTGTCCCTCAGTCAGGCCTGAAACCGTACTGTCTATCGCTTGTGACTTGTTCCGTCTTTGCTTGGACATGGTGCGGTAGGATGCGGGTTAAAGCTTTCCCAGGAATTGAAAGAAGGGCGATAGCTCGGTAGTTGGCTGGGTTTTCTCTGTCTCCTTTTTTAAAAATTGGTGTAACAATCATTTTGGCAAAGTGGGTTGGAGTGTCTGTTGAGTTCAGCAATTACTGTGTCTCCTGCTTTTAGCACCTCTGCTGTGTCGGATCCTTGATTGTTTTTTTAGTGAAGTGATAGCTTTCGAGATATATCATCTTTTGATGTTGAAAAGTTATTCCAGTGTAATAAGAGAAAATACTGTAATAGTGGTTTCCGCATCATAATAAGACTTTGCTCGGACTTCGAGCTCGGAGATCGAAGTAGCGTGAGTCATCTACTTAGAAATATACTTTCAAATAGTAAAATTCCAAATGGTTTCCATAACTATATTTTCACATTGTAAAATTCAAAAACCTTTCCAACTGATCAAGGAGCTTCAATCTGATGGAGAAGGAAATAAAATTTTAGTTCGGGTTTTTTTGTCATAATTTTGTATTTGCCTTATATTACAGTTAGGGGTATACAGTTTTTCTCTGGAAAAGCCCATTTATGACCCAGTTTGAATTTGTTTACATTGGTAGTGAAAAAATAATTAATAAATTGTAAAAATTAAATTATTTAGTGCATTAGAAATAATTTTATAAGTATCGTTAACGTCACTATAGTTTTTGTGTTTTTGAACAATTATTTTTACTGATATAAATAAATATATTTCTCAAGGAAACTGTTACTGCATACACAATGTTAGTTTTTTCAACACAAATTGTTGTTGTGCGCAGATTTGTAATACTTGCGCATATTTGTAATACCTGCGCAGATTTGTAATACTTTCTGCGCAAATTTGTAATACCTGCGCAGATTTGTAATAAACTTTGCGCAAATTTGTAATACTTGAGCTGCGCAGAAATGTAATACTTCTCTGCGCAGATTTGTAATTTGGAATTGATATTTTCATTGGTAACCAAATTCTATTCTGCGAACAAAATACATAAAAAAAGACTTAGAAAATAATACCCAAATAAAGTTGTGATTATTGAGCACATTGAATAAATAATCAATTAATATTTCTTTTCTAAGCAGTGCTTTTATAAGAAATTTATCTGGTAATATACAAATTGTTTATGAGAATAGCGCGGACATAATTTTTTATAAGAACTGCTTTTATAAGAAACTAATCAATAACTCGTAAAATGAAAATTATTTCTTGTTGGTAATTGTATATTTCGAAGTGAACAAGGTATGAAGAATGACACAAACATATTTATTTTTTATAAGCACTGCTTTTATAAGAAACTAACCAATAACTTGTAAAATAAGAATTATTTCTTGTCGGTAACTGTTTATTTCAAAGTAGACAAGGTGCGAAGAATAACATGAACATGTACATTTTTTATAAGCACTGCTTTTATAAGAAACTAATCAATAACTCGTAAAATGAAAATTATTTCTTGTCTGTAATTGTTTATTTCGAAGTAAACAAGGTACGAAGAATGACATGAACATATTTATTTTTTATAAGCACTGCTTTTATAAGAAACTAACCAATAACTCGTAAAATAAAAATTATTTCTTGTCGGTAACTGTTTATTTCAAAGTAAACAAGGTGCGAAGAATAACATGAACTGTACACTTTTTATAAGAACTGCTTTTATAAGAAACTAATCAATAACTCGTAAAATAAAAATTATTTCTTGTCGGTAATTGTTTATTTCGAAGTAAACTAATTTCGCCTACAATTTGAACTACATGGGAAAAACAAGAAGTAGAGATTGAAGCTAATCTGAAATCTACTTTATATCGAGCCTTGATGAAACAATTTTACAAGAACAACGAGGCTTAAAATCTCTAAAAAAATAAGACCAATTTAAGAACTATTGTTGTTTAATTTTTAAGAACTCTTATAAAGTATATCCTTATAAAAAATAAATATGCTCATATTGTGCGCCGTCCCTTGTTTACTTTGTAAGAACTAATAACCGAAAGGTATGTCACCGTCTATCAAGAGTTATTGATTTGATTCTTATAGAGTATATGCTTATAAGAAAAATAAATATGCTCATATTGTGCGCCGTCCCTTGTTTACTTTGTAAGAACTAATTACCTAAAGGTATATCACCATCTATCAAGAGTTATTGATTTGATTCTTATAAAGTAAATGCTTATAAGAAAAAAGAATATGCTCATATTGTACGCCAACGCTTGTTTACCTTGTAAGAACTAATTACCGAAGGGTATATCACCGTCTATCAAGAGTTATTGATTTGATTCTTATAAAGTATATGCTTATAAGAGAAATAAATATGCTCATATTGTACGCCAACCCTTGTTTACTTTGTAAGAACTAATTACCGAAAGGTATATCACCATCTATCAAGAGTTATTGATTTGATTCTTATAAAGTAAATGCCTATAACAAAAATAAATATGCGCATATTGTGCGCTGTCCCTTGTTTACTATGTTACCGAAAGATATGTCACCGTCTATTAAGAGTTATTCGCTAGCGAAATTAACAAGGTACGAAGAATAACATGAACATATTTATTTTTATAAGCACTTTGTTATGAAAAAACAATTAATGATATAAAAATATTTTTGTCAACATTTTATCATTTCAAGAGGAAGTACCAAAATTGATGAACAATTTATAAGATGATATGATAAGAAAACATTGATTTGCTCTAAAACCACCTTTTGCCTAGCTAGGAAACATGCCCCCTCTGACTGAATTTCTTTTATAACCTTTCATAGCACCTGCATTACATTCCAGCATGATATCTCAAGTGAAATTATTTTGAGTTAACTTCGGTATGTTTTTTGTTGTTGTTAGATAGAAAAAATACATAAAGATGAAAAAAAATGATTGGAACAATTTTCATTAGATTAAAAGATATTGATTCGTTTCTTATAAAGTTGATGCTAATAGGAAAAATGAAAATATTGAAATTGTATTCAAAATCCCATGTTTGTATTGAAAGAACCAACTGTCAAAAGCCAATTTTCATTAGATTAAAATATATTGATTCGTTTCTTATAAAGTTGATGCTTATAAGAAAAATGAAAATATTGAAATTGTTCAAAATCCCATGTTTGTATTGAAAGAACCAACTGCCAAAAGCCGATTTTCATTAGATTAAAATATATTGATTCGTTTCTTATAAAGTTGATGCTTATAAGAAAAATTAAAATATTGAAATTACTCAAAATCCCATATTTGTATTGAAAGAACCAACTGCCGAAAGCCAATTTCCATTAGATTGAAAGATATTGATTCGTTTCTTATAAAGTTGATGCTTATAAGAAAAATGAAAATGCTTAAAATTATTCCCAATCCATGTTTGTATTGAAAGAACCAACTGCCAAAAGCGAATTTTCATTAGATTAAAATATATTGATTCGTTTCTTATAAAGTTAATGTTCATAAGATATAAAACCTTTGTGTGATTTTCTGATTATTTTCTAAGTCTTTTTTTCGAAACTTTTCTTCGTGGTAAAAATCTAAATTCCAAATTACAAATCTGCGCAGAGAAGTATTACATTTCTGCGCAGCTCAAATATTACAAATTTGCGCAAAGTTTATTACAAATCTGCGCAGGTATTACAAATCTGTGCAAGTATTACAAATCTGCGCACAACAATTGTTATTACTTTACAAAACAACTGCAGAGGTTCATGTCTGAATCGCAGACTTTCTACAAAACCACAGGTAGTATAGCTCTATAAGGGGGATGAATCCGTTAGTGGATGCCAGCAGCCTACAGAGGCTCATTGACTTAAATTCCACAATCAAGTTTATTGATTTGTTCAACTATCATATCAATAATCATGGGATTGTAAAAATCCCCCCAAGCAACAATTGTGTTGTTTCCTTGGAGTACCGGTGATTGAGGGATATC
>NW_027104302.1:331270-375866 GCF_902728285.1 Clytia hemisphaerica | reverse complement strand
ATCACTGTAAAGAAATTTCACTAAGATATTCATTCAATACAAAGTTATGATACAAAGTTAATAAGTGATTGACCCCAAAAAACAGCAGAAAACAGCAGAAAACAGCGTTTTTTAGACGTCAATTTGCTTATAACTTTGTTTGATATCTTTTGAATGAATGATTATTTTTGAGAAATTTTTTCACAGTGATGACGTTCGATAATGAAGGTTTCACTTCACCAAATTCATAAAGATTGAAGAATTCCTTCAAAAGTTATAAGTAAATGAAAAAATAGTGCACACTTATCGTGAATAGACTTTAGTATAATACTAGCGGTCACCCACGAACACATCAAAAGACCTATTATATAATTATTATTTTAAGCGCTGATTTCCAGAAATATTATATAGCCAAAAAGGGCAAATATTTAAAATGAAAGAATGACAAAAAGGAGAATATTTCACAGTAAGAAAACCATAGAAAATTTTATATATTTTCAAAATGAGATGAAACATTTTGCCTATACTTTCATATATAAAATATTGTAAAAAATGTAAAAATTTAAAGTAACTTTTAGAGTTTTTTGAAATAATGTACGTGCTAAAAAGTAAAAATCTTTCAAAACAGGGAAACAATTTCATATTTTCCGACAAAATGCAAAATAAAAAAAAATCTCATTTTTATATACTGGAAAACATTTCATAATATCAAATTTCCAGAAAAATGTCAGAAAATAAAATAAATTGTCGTGCCAGGAAATCACTTGAGTTTTCTTATTTTTTAAATGCGTGTGGAAGAAAATGTCAAGTTCACGACAAAAGTTTTCCACGTTTTGAATGCACGTGTAAGAAAATCTCCAAATTTATCACAAAAGTTTCCACGTTTTAAATGTACATACCGTCAACTGCTTTAACTTGGGACGATTGGTCGAAACATGGGACTGTTTGATATCTGGTCTGTATTTTCACTAACTTGTTAAATATCTTTGACAACAAATTTGTTTTGATAACTCCACCAAGTTTATCAATCATACTTCCTTTCATAACATGTCACGATAACTTTCACTGATAGCGCCGATTGGAGAATTAGAGAACGCCCGCTGCCTAACCGCCTATCGGCCGATGGGATTAACAAATAACGCGTGTGTAACTTGCCGCGCGAGTGACGTCGAACGCTCCATCGTTTTGCCATTTTTTTATGACTAAAGTTTTCACGTTTAAAACACACGTTGCAAAAGATCTCTAAATTCACAACTAAAGTTTTCCACGTTTTAAAATGCACGCGGGGAAGAAAATCTCCAAGTTCAAGAAAAATTTTGATTGTACATGCGTAATGGGCTTTCAAATTATTTACATCCATATTCAATGCAATAAACCTTTTAAGAAGTATAACATAACATTCTTCATATTGGGGCCGTGGTGTTCCGGATCCGGTTATCAGCTTTAAAATTTGAAATTTATAACCGCAACTAGTTTTCACTAACTGTCACTAACCATCAGCAGTTTAATTCATTGTTGTAGATAAACAAACCAAGGAAAATTCAATCATTAACCAGTCAATTTTGCTCCATGTTTAAATTTTTAGCTAAAATCAGTTCATCAACCATTCCCATTGTTGCATTGTCGGCATTGCATTCGTTGGGTGCAAGTATGTAATTTTTCAGGTATAACATGGTCAGATTTATTGACAGTCACTTGCCTTCGTACGATTTATGTGAATATACAAACAAAATTGAAGTTAGTTTGTTGTGAAAATTGATAAAATGTCCTGTTTTCCAAGACCAAGAGATTGTATCATCTCTCATTCCAAAACAACAGAATGTAAACGAGACATCAAATCCAGAAAGGAATATTAAGAAAAGTTCACTTTCGACCATTCCTTGTGACAATCATACAAAAATCATGATCCAATTCAACTCATCAAAGCATAAAAACCAAAGCAAAGAAAAGTAGCGAAAGAGCAAAAGTTGTTGTCTATTTTCTGCTATTTTCTTTGTTTTGACATTTAGAAACAAAGCAGTATGGTCCGATCAACAATACGCTTCTGAAACGGCCAACGTTGCCCGATCGACAAGAAGAATAGAGCGCCGTACGGATATTTACCACAGACGTTTCTCGAAGAAATGACGTCTTCCGCCTCGAAAAAAGAACATCCTACTGTTTTTACCGCCGGAGCTTGATTTAAAAAGAGACTCATGTACAAACTCACGAAATTGACCAAAATCGAGCGTTAGACTTGGAGGAGAAGAAAAATTACCGTTTTAACAAATATTTCCTATATAGATAGGAAATATTTAATAAGCTATTTCTCTACCCCTTATTTTCCCTCATTATTTTGGTCACAAAAAATTTCCCGGGCCTTAAAAGTTTGACTCTACTCCAAAAATTCTAATTATATATTAAACTTTGAAATGGAACATGTTTCGTTTTGTCCTATAAAAGTTGCCATGGGACCTGAGACTTGGCCCCCTACTAATAGTGTTTTGATAACTTCATCTCGGTTCGGAACATCCAGGGTTTCTCAAACCCTGGAACATCATTGCAAAACAGATTTTGACGTGAGAGATTTCTTGATTTCTTTAGTTGCTTTTTTGACGTGAGATTCTTGATTTTTTGAATTTTTCTTTGACGTGAGATTTTTTTTTATTTTTTAAGTTGTTTTTTTGACGTAAGATGCTTGACTATTTGAGTTTTTCTTTGACGTGAGATTTTTTTTGAGTTTTTCTTTGACGTGAGATTTTTTTTGATTTTTTGAGTTGTTTTTTTGACGTGAGATTTCTTGATTTTTTGACTTTTTTTGACGTTAGATTCTTGATTTTTTGAGTTTTTTCTTTGACGTGAGATTTCTTAATTTCTTTAGTTTTTTTTTGACGGAAGATTTCTTGATTTCTTGAGTTTTTTTTGACGTGAGATTTCTTGATTTGTAGATTTTTTTTGACGTGAGATTTCTTGATTTCTTTAGCTTTTTTTTTGGCGGGAGATTTCTTGATTTCTTTAAGTTTTTTTTTGACGGAAGATTTCTTGAGTTTTTTTGACGTGAGATTTCTTGATTTCTTGAGTTTTTTTTGTTTGAGATTTCTTGACTTCTTTATTTGAAGTTAGATTCTTGATTTTTTCTTTGACGTGAGATTTCTTGATTTCTTGAGTTTTTTTTGTGTGAGATTCTTGACTTCTTTAAGTTTTTTTTTGACGTGAGATTTCTTAATTTCTTGAGTTGCGGACCATCTAAGAACTTTTATTGAGGCTCGGCCGTTTCTATGCATCTTTATGCACTTATAGCCTCAAATTGTCCTTATTTCGTTGTTGTTTCATGGGAAGAATTGAGATATTGTTAATATTCCACTTTACCACTTCCCAAATTTTACCCTTACTGTATTAAGGTTCATCCATACAGAGTAACGATTGTTTTGAAATGTTCTTTATTTTATGTGTTTTTGATCCTCATATTGTTCTTATGAGATTGTTCTTATAAACAAAATTGTGTATTATACATACAGGGGTGTATAAACAAGATGGCTCTCGTTCTCTATTGTAGCTTTCATTTGAACCCTTTAATCATTCAGGGCCCGCAGTTTTATTAGTGAACATTTAAGACATTGAAAAAGAAAAAATTTGCCCAGTTGGCTATACAAACAGATTCAATTTCTTAAATACTCTTCATTCTTATTTTAATCTCCATTATTATTTAAACAAATTTCTTTGAAACACAGTCCCGTTGGTTAAGGCTATTCATCCATATGGTGCCTACATTGAGTTGAGTTTTTCCGATGTAGAAAATATTAGAAAGTAATTTGTGTTTTTCATTTAAAAAAGTTTTGCAAGGACGAACTAATGGTCGTACAAAAGCAAAATTGTGAATCGTATTTTAGAGGATCACGATGATTTTCCCAACTCTGCTCGTGGCAACGCTTGCTACATTCATTTTACCTCTAATATTGTTGGAGACTATGGTAGGTAATTCTAACACACTTTTTCATTTACTCCGTTTCTTTGAAAAAATTAACCCCGTCTATAAACTAGCATGATAAGATACCTTAAGGGAGCTTATTTTGGCGGGAACTAATTTTGACGAGCGGCAAGAATCCGGAAGATTTTTAATTTTGGCGAGAACTTATTCTTGCGATTGATGAATTGATTGCATTTGGCGGGAACTAATTTTGGCGAATGACAGCGTAAATCTGTTATATTTCGTCTTATTTGAAGCTTTTTTAGTGAACTCAAGAAGTTATTTAGGCAAAATACCAAAAAGATTAATTTTGGCGAGAACTTATTTCTTGCGAGTGAGCAAAATATTTAATTTTAGCGGGAACTAATTTTGGCGAATTTTGTCTAAATTCGCCGAATTTGCCAAAATTAGTTCCCGCCAAAATAGGTTCCCTCGAAAGGTATATAATACAATGGGTTTCAAGAACTATCTAGCTTTTTGTTGTATTTTGTTGAGTTTTTTTATATTTTGGCTTCTTTTGCGCAATTTCCGTGAACTCCGGGGGCGGCAGATAATCAGGGAGAAATTTTATAATAACCCTGAGTGTGACGTAGAGTATGCGAAATCTGTAGGTACCTGCGAAAATTTTCATTTATCTCTAAATTCAATTTTGCCCTTAGATATGGTATTCTACTTTTTCCAAAATGGGTACCGAAAAGAGTTGAAATCCAGATATCCCATTTATAAAACTATATCATCCCTTTCAACTATTAAACCTTTCTTTTAAATTCTCCGAACAGAACTGCTGCAATCTTTTCCCTGGTCAAGGTACACCTACAAATAACCACGGAAGAGAACCCATGGTTATCGTTGGAGAAAAAGGTAAGTTACCCGGGGTTACAAGGATGGCAAGCTGAAGGGTATGTGCCGCCCTATTTTACACCCTCCAACTTTTAGCCAGAACAAATAAAAAGAGAAGAAAATATAGGAACATTTTCTGAAACTAAAGCTGCCTATGATTCAAACATGGGTCAACGTTCTTTACCACCAAAGTTCTTCTCACAGTATAAGAACTATTGTCAGTAAATTATTGCTTCAAACCAGATTATGATTTTTTTTCTTCGTTGGAAAATTCAAAAAAGAAGATTACACATGAATAATGATTCTACTACTCCAAGCTGGCACACAACGTTGTTTTAACGTTCAAATAACGTTGTTTGGACGTTATGAATGTCAAATGGACGTTTTTTTGATATTGTGTGCCGGCTGGGCTGGTAAAATCATATTATAAGTATTCACACCACACGGAACTATTGACCTAAAACATCACGAAAAATCTTAAAAATCACTCGGGAAAAAGATTTATTTCACAGGGAATATATAGGGAGGGGGTGCTGATTTTGAATTCTTCACTTTCAAAACTGGTAAAGAATTCAACCGGAGTTCACTTTTCTTTTACCCGTATGGGAACGAGTTTTTATAATATAGTTCGTTTAACAACTCGTTGGTAAATTCTTAGCCAGTTGGACTAATTCTTAAATAGCATGGGGACGGGTTCTTTACCACCCAGCTGGCACACAACGTTGTTTCAACGTTCATCTAACGTTTTATGGACGTTGTGAACGTTAGATAAACGTCGAAAAAACGTTGTGTGCCAGCTGGGCAGTTCTTAGTGTGAAATCTGGTCGGTAAAATAAGCTCCGGTTGATTTCTTTGCTAGCTTTGAATAAAATCAGTGACCCCCAAAAACCCTTGATGCCATTTCGTTCTGTTCATATTTATTAATAGTATTTGTAGTTATTCATTCCTTTTTCCAGAACTTGAGATTAAAAAGAACCAGCTTTTAAATATTATACCGATTCTAAGTACGGAATGGATATTGACGTTATCCGTACGTTTATACGCAAAAGAAACAACGTGGTGTAACATAATACATTTAACGCAGAACGGTAAAGATGTCGATTACGGGGACCGTACGCCGTTTCTCGCTAAACGCTCATCGCCGTCAGAATTCCGTATATCTTCTGCTGTTAACGGACAAACCAGTCATAATTTTGACATCCCAGGAGACGTTGTCGTTAATCAAACTTATTATTTTGAAATCCATCAACGTTATATTAGTAATGGGTCCTACAGATACTCTTTGGAGCTTGACGGCGTTGAACAATATTCCATTCTAAACAATGACGCAAGACAATTTTATGATGTGAAAGTAATGGCAAGCAACAATTGGCAGACGAAATGCCCTGTTCTTATTAGTAACTTTAAAATTATTAATTTTTTGTAAATTTTAATTGTAAAGGGATAATTTAATCTAATATTTTGTATACAGTATATGGCCCCAAAAAGGAGACGGCCCCCAAAACGGTGGTTGTCATTAAAATGAGGATTCTGACTTGTAGATTTATCAGAATTAAACGATTTTTGTTTATTTTGAAAGAATGATGGTTATACTTAAAAATGAACATGTTTTTGCTGGTTTGACACAGATTCAAAATAACATATTTGCGTCTAAAGGAAATATTTTAACACCAAAATTAGACAAAAACTGCATGTAACTCACTCTAGCTCCTTGGATATTGAAAATAAGTTATGAAAACGGGATGTAGGAAACTTCTACACCTAATGCCGTTCAGAAAATGCAAATACATCTGTGACTTTAGAGGCTGGGTAAAAGATATAGCGTCTTGAAGGTCAACCAGTATTTTGGAGCCCTAGAATCAGCATTGACAAAACCGAAAATTCTAAATATGAGAAAAAGCAACTCGAGCAAAAAGTCTTGGAATTCTATTCCTATCACCTTGAGTTAGTTACCGTGAAAAGCACAGCTCAAAATCATATATTTACGCTGTGCCGACGAATCGAGATTCTATTCATCGCGCAATCAGCGAAGACAAAAGTAACCATGACGACCATCCAAGATCTTGGATGAGCGTCATAGTCGATATTTTTATTCCCGTCGTTGAAAACACAACTTACAAAAAGTCATCAATGCTTTGTAAAAAGAGTCAGTGATAGAAATTCATAACATAAAGTCTGTCTATTATTTCGATTCAATTAAAGTGACATTTCCATAATTAAAAGTTTAGTAATTACTGTTATACATTTGGGGATCATGTAAAAGATTTCTTTCGAAATAAACTCATTTCAACTAAACTTGGAGGTTTCTGGGGAATTCGTAAATAGTAAACTGCATACTGATACAGTCTGCTAGACATTAATATGGTAATATTTGCTCTTCATCTTTGATTTTTTCTACAGTGATTAGATTGACACATGCGCGATAAAATTTCTATTATTTGTCTTCAGAGGTTACTACTTTCTTTGAAAACTTAACCTCTGATACTCAGGGTATGAGTTAGTAGTTTATAACAAAAAATTAACATTTTATATAAAATTTTTCGCTGAATCAGCAAAAACGGCAAATTCTGTCATTTTTTTGCAAAATATAGGAGAAAAATAAATGAGTAGTGAAGGCATAGTCGGTAAACTTGACCAAGCATGTTAATTTTTATTTTTCATACATGTTTCGATTTAATAATCATCATCAGTGTTTTTAGTTCTAAAAATAGATAACTAAAAATTATATCATGTGTCACAAATAAATAGTGTATATACAGAATCAGTCACAAGTATAAAAATCAGCTTTTCAAAGTTTAGGAGAAAAATATCTTTAAAGCTTAATATTTTCAGTTTCAGTTATGCTTTTTTTCTAAAATTTTCACAACTTATTCCATACATGAATGGAACTATTTTCAAAAGAGATTTGTTTTCAAAAACTTGATTAAGACGTTGTTAAATCAAAATTGTCATTTTGAAAATTTCTAAATTTTCAGTTTGGACTTTGCAATATCGAAAATCTTGAAATATAAATAGGGTGTATAAGGAGGGTGCTTATTAAATGAACCGAATTAGGAAGTAATTTAGAATATGGAAAACAAATGAAATGTGTTGAATGTGTTACCAGGATATATATTTCTTGCTAAATTGATGTTTTGTTGCGAAAATACGAATAAAAAGCTTCAATTTCTGAAGTTGTGCGCTTATTGTACGGGTAGGTTAATTCAATAATTTCAATTTTAGGGTGGGTGCTTATTTTAGGAGGCATTCAACACCTCGTAAAAATCAATCACCTCAAAATGATGTAACGTGAATTGCAACTTTTTTATCAAATTTTACAATCAATTTATTTTATTTTTTGTGGGACATGCGGTATAAAGGCGTTACAGAGAAAAATTCTTCGTCGTTTTTTAAAAAAATCATCGAAGTTCCAGAGCTATTTTTGGCATATTATGGAGCCATTTTAACCAAAATTTTCAAGCAAATCACTCAGATAGAGTAAGTAGGACGATAAAAAAGACCACTGTCGAAATACTTCATTCATGGCTGCCAACATTCCATTATTCGTCTGCCATATAAATGTAACAAGCTTCATAATGGCGGGAAAAAAGCTTCTTCGCTTGGGTACACTGTGCATTTTGTTGAACAATGTGGAGAATAGATTAAATGAAAATACTAAATAAAAAAGTCGTTTCCGGTTCATTACCGTGATTGTTCTGGTCCATATGTTAATTTTTTTACGATTTTCGAAATACCGCATCTCTTGGTTAACCTCGAGGTAGAGTTTAGTTCATTACTCCAATGCATTACAAATCGATAAAGATATATTTTTTTCTCTTCAATTTATTAGGTACTTGATAAACATCTACTACAACCTATTGTCTCGCAAAATGTATATCTTGTATACAATCATTGATACAAACATTTTTGTGCATAAAAAGCCTTGGAATTTTAGTTTTAAATCATTCACTTCGTTGATGAGTCTAATGGGAGATTGATCTAAACTTTGTTGTCAGAATTCTTGTTTCGACTTTATTAAACCTATGATCCTAGAATAAAATGCCGTTTTGGTTAAAAAAGAGCGATTTTTAACAACCCATGTTTGTTTTTAGTAGCTTGAATACTGTCTCTCATGATCATTGGATATTTTGCTTTATTTGTGTTTTTAAATAATTTTTTTGTAGATATAAAATTGAAAAGTAAATTAACCTAACACACATACAACAATGTCATCACTAAATAAAAGTGATAGCCCGAATCGGGATTCACCAGGAACCCTTTCGACGAAAAAAAGTCCGATGGTATTGTATTTCGTAATTGTTGTTTTCGTCATTTCACTTGCTGCTTTCATATTGGCGATGATCGCCTTTGTCGAAGACAAAACGAGTACAGGTAAGATTTATCTTATATATTTAAAAAATAAGAAATAATTACTATACTTTACTTTTACTTTGGGTAAAATGAGTGACATTCCTACAGGGTGTTTATTATATACGTAACCCTTTTGATAACTGTAACCTACTATCAATATGGCGTTAAATAAAGATCCCACCATTACATGACCTCGAGGAGGTTTTAAACTCGGAACCTCTTCTGAGCTATGTAGAATAATCTACAAATCGACATAAAAAACTTACCCTTAAAGATGAAAATATTGGAGTAAGCAATCAATTTAATAATAAAAATGTATGAAAGAAGCTTTATCTTAAATAAGTATTTTATTTATTATTGTCAAATAAAAAAAGTTATTTGTCAGTTTCATTTCTTATTCATTGTATTATTTTCTTTCTAAAAAAATATTTCTATAAATAACTTCTTAAATTTTAAACAGAACAATAATATAAGAAGAAAACTAATAAAGTGATAAAGAAATGAAATTAACTAAGAAAAATAAATTTGTGCTGCGATTTTGCGATTACTTTTTAAACTTGAAGAGCTTTTCCATCATAACCCTAGGAACACATTTAAGATTGTTTATACGAGAATATTTTACGCATATTTAATGTACTAGACTTTAAAGCGTTTGGGTTTTATGTAATTTCACTGAAAACTGTTGAACTCACTGGTAGCATTGAAATAGGTTGATAATAAAAAAAACTCCAATAAACATCCGGATTCAATTTTTCAATTTTTCGATACAGGGCGATAAGCATTTCCCTTTTTTGACCGGGGCGATCTTAGCCAAATTGAGCTTTAGTATTACAAGCAGGGAGTATAAAAAGCATTAGAATTTGATGCTTAAAATAACAATAGTAGTCATAGCATCAAAAGATTTTACTGGTCTTTATATAAAAAAAACTGTAACCCGGTGAAAATTTACCTCAAATTTTCCAACCTGGCGACTTTTTTTAGTCAAAAATCTCCTCCGGTGAAATCCTGTTATTTTCTTAGCCACCCCGGTGAGCTTTTAAACTTTACCGGGTTACTGAGACAGGGGTGTCCATTTATTTGGAGCATCGTAATTTATGCAAGTAAGATTGATTGGCTGAAAAATTAAAAAAGTGTTCATACTCAATAACGAAAATCTAAAAAAACTTACGAAAATTGATAATAATGATAAATATTTTTATCGATAACCGTGTCTCACAGAAAGTCGAAAAATTAATCTAATATTCTATTGTCGTTTTTTATGGTTTATGTTTATTGAGTTTCGAGATAGAAGACAATGAAAATTTCCATTATTAACGTATTACTTATTTCCATTTTCCCAAATCACCAATAAAGTCGTAATGTATTTATTGTAAATTAATAAACGCTTCATAAAAACTAATATCTCAATAGTTGATAAATGTATGTGAATATATGTAAATTCTTCTATAAAATCTTACAATTAATTTGTTGTAATTTTCGTGAGACAAACTACGGTAATACCAATACTTTCATCGATTTTTTTGTGTTTTAATTTTAAAAACATGCTTCTAGGATAATTCAAAAATTTCTTTTTACAAATATTTGATTTCCCAAAGGTGAGCAAGTTTGAAAAATAGATCAAATGAATGTTCGATTGTATAATAACATTTTAATTAAGAGTCAATCATGTCTCATTTTTAAATTTCTATAAATTATAATGTTTCATCCGAGGTGACATTTTATGAAACACTTTGTAGTCTGTGGTGGTTAAGAATAAGAAAAAATGCAGAATTTTCAATATTTATGATTTTAGAGACTTTTCTATAAAAAGTTTTTATTAAAACCTGACTATTACGGTCGTTGAAAAATTTGATGTTTTTGTTTCCTCGACATTAAATCAGGATGAAATTATCAAGAGTAGCTATCATAATAATAGCCATGATAAGAAATAACAGAATAAAAAATAAAAAATCGGTCAATTCTTATCAAATGAAATGAATTCTCTAATGTTTTAATAGACATTATCGGAGTTTTTTATTTTTCTAAAAAAGCAATGCATTGTAGGATTGTTTCGAGTGTGTTACAATAAAAATCTCTTAGGAACTCCTCGAGGGAATCCTATTGTAATACACTCGAACAATCCCACAATGCATCGCTTTTTTAGAAGAATCAAAAACTCCGATAAGGTCTATTCAAAATAAAATAAAAGATTTTTAAAATTAAGAAACTTCAATTTGATGAAACAAAATGAAACCAATACTTTTATTTGATTTATTTAAAAGGTGTAACGAACGAGATTCAACGGCTACAGACAAACTTGACTGATATTCAAGGACAAGTGGTAAGATATTTCTTAAAGAAGTGTATATTTGTGCTGATAATATAACTTTTCTTTTTAAAATGAACTTTATTTTATTTTCAATTTAAGATTGCAAGTCTTGAAGCAAGGATCGATGATTTATTAAAAAAGATTGTAAGTTTTATTACATATTGTATTGTATGTCGGTTTCCACCATTGAAATTTCAAAAATTTAACGTTCTTTACTTAAATATTGCAAATTATCTGATAATGTGATCGAGGGTTGTCAATTGTTGGTTTTCACCTTTGAGCTTTATCACTGCACGAAATAAGGAGTTTACGCAGTTCCGTTTACCTCAGTAAACCCGTGCGCAAACCTTTGTAAACATAATGTTTACAACGGGTTTACATTCTGCGTAAATACGAGGTTTCAGTTCTGTTGTAAATGTCTAAAAGTGAACTCCCTGCATGGCGTAAATTGGATGTTTACAAACGAGTAAATATGAAGTTTCTGCATTTGTAAATGCGATCTTTACAAACAGTTGTAAATTTGGAGTTTACTGACTTGTAAATACGAGGTTTACAATGTAAAAAATTATTTTCTGTCAGTGCGCATATGTGATATTTACAGTGCAGTAATTTGAGTTTTACGCATCCTTTAAAACAGGTGAAACTATATTCGCGCATCTCAGTGGACACGAGATGATCTCGGAAGATCTCCCAGGCGTCTCGAAGACTTCTGACAGACGCACTGAAATGAAAGACCTATCAGACGTCACTGAGATGTCTTTCTGGATGTCTGTTTGATGGATTTTTGAGGTCGAAATGACGTTGATTCTAGTCGATTAGACGTTCTGTTTTATTTATTCAAATGACTTAGTTTAAACTATTAAAAATTACAAAAATATATTTCAAGGTCTTACAACCCAAAATTATCTCAGTTACTAATGAAAATTGTGTATCAAAATTTTTTTTGGTTAAGTTTGACTAATTTTTTAATGTTCCAATAGTTCATTGAAAGTTTTTTACTACAGTATTGTACATGTTTCTACCAGTTGATAATGACAGGTCACAATAGCAAAGTGTTCAACCAATTGATTTCCAATGCATTATTTCAACCACCTTGATAAAAGTTTTCGAATAATCAAAAAATAAGTCAATTCATAGAATTCATCCATTCGCAAATAAGCTTAAAAATTCATTTGATCTTTTAGTTTTGTCTTATTTCTCATTGAAAATCAATCCAGCATCATGTTTCGAAGGCTTCGAAGACCGCGTCCTCGAAGGTTTGCTTTTGTGATTTCAGGTATTGTGATTTTCCTTGAAGTTATGATGATACAGGATTATATTCTACTTTGTAATTCATTTTAACTTCATCAATTTTTATCTAAAAAAAGAAAATACATAAGAATATTAAAAAAGATACAAAAAATCAAAATCAGTTTTCTACGAACATTTTAAGTTCTAGCAGCACACACTTCTTCAAACACAAAAACAAAAATCTCACAAAACTTGATAAGTTTTTCAGAGAGAGAGAGAGAAGAGAAAGCCTTTATTCAAATTCTTCATTTTGATTGGTTAAAAAGTTAAGAGACGTTAACAGGATGAAATTCCGAAGACTCCAGAGCCTTTTTAGAAATAATTTCGATGGACATTTTGATATCAAAAATCTTCTTTTTTGATTATACAAACGATTTCATAGATATCAAATTGAAATAACTTACCTTTGAATGTTGATGCATACTTTTCACACCCCGTTGGCTTCGTCACTTCCTTTGTTTACTAGGAACAGCTACACAATCTTTTATGTTGAACTTTTTCACAAGTGGGTGTTTTTCACACATTTCATAATAGCGCGCGTCTTTTTAACATCATTAAAATAGAAAACAAAAGCAAATTATGCCGCAATAAAGGTGTTATTGCGAAACTTTAGTTTTACAGTCCTGCGTAAAACTCGTTACTCTTTTTAAAAAAATATAGATTGCGCAGAAGTGATATTTCTGCATGCGTAAACTTTACATCAAGTTTACACTTGCGCAGAGAAGATATTTCTGCATGCGTAAACTTCACATCAAGTTTACGCTTGCGCAGAGAAGATATTTCTGCATGCGTAAACTTCATAGAAGGTTTACGCTGCGTAAACCTTTAGTAAATATCAACTTTACAAAAATGATAAAATGCGTAAACGTCTTATTTCATGCAGTGTATTGTAAACACACCTGTAGATATAAAGAATTGTAGAAACATTACAGCCCGGGGGGGGGGGGGGGTACTACCCTTGTCGACCGACGGGGTTGCTCCGCTGAGATTCGAAAAATGGACCCTACGTGGGACTCGAAATTTGCGAAAAAAGTGACCCTGAATGGGACTAAAATTCCAAAATTTTCTCAAAATTTCTACTTTTACCCCAAATTTTCCAAAAATAGGCACCCTACGAGGGACTGATTTTTCTATTTTGGTGTTTTTGCGACCCTACCTGGGACTTGTGGAGGTTAAAAAAGGTACCCTGACCAGCGGAGCATCCCCGTAATCCATCTTGCCCTAGTACCCCCCCGGGCATTACAGAAAGTCATCCAATGACATCACTCTTATTACATTTAGGATGGCAAATCCTTTCAAGGTGAAAAAGGGTCAACTGGACAATCTGGGCCAATAGGAACGACAGGAGAAACAGGACCAAAGGGAGAAAGAGGGCCAATTGGACTGACAGGACCGAAGGGAGAAGCAGGACTGATAGGACCACCTGGACCGAAGGGCTCAACAGGACAAGCTGGGCAAATAGGGGTGAAGGGAGATGTAGGACCTAATGGGTCAACAGGAGCGAAAGGAGAAACCGGACAAGTTGGGAAAACAGGACTGAAGGGAAAACCAGGAATTGCAGGAGATAAAGGAGCAACGGGGTCAACAGGACCGAAGGGAGAAGCAGGAGTTAATGGATCACCAGGACCGAAGGGAGATGCAGGAGAAAAGGGGTCTAGAGGAGAAAAGGGAGATACAGGATAGTTTCAATTTAGTGTAATCATGTCACAGTAGGAATATTCCGGTTCCAGCAAGCACACATAACATCGTTTCAACATCCATACAACGGCTAGTATACTTATTGCCCCCGCAACGAGCGTAGCGAGTGAGGAGGCCTTCATAGCTTCACGCAAGGATATTGGACAGGAATCTCGAATCTTTGCGCGCGCGTTTGTTCGTATTGTATGTTCCGGCCAATTAAGTGTTCTGCAAAAATATGGCGGTAAATTATACAGCGGTAAATGTTATACACATTTTCATATTACGTTATATGCTATTACCATTATTATATATTGCATTTCATTAGTTTTGATTTAGGATTGAAAAGCTGAAGCGAGTGTTATAAATGCAAATTATAGAAAAAGTATATAATTACACCATAACAAGGATTACAATATTACTTTTGCAAATCAAAACAAACAAAATGGCAGACTGGTTATGATGATGAGCTGATTCGATTCATTGAATGGAAAAAGTGTTTTGTATGTCTAATTTTGTTTCTTCGGTTTCTTGTCTTTAAAACTGAATAAATAATGTAATTTAGTCAGAAGTTCATTTCAGCAATGATTTCAATTCTTTTTCGGGAATCTTTAAAGAAATTTGCTCAAGTTTTCAAATGTACATTTTGTTGATATTTTTGTTCAAACTTATCAAACTGTAATTTATATTGTCTGTTATTTTATTAATACTACCTTTATTGTTTATAGAGCTTCTTAAGCTTTAAAGACCATTATATGGTCGTAACTCGGGAATATCTTTCTTAACTCGGTAAAACAAGATACCGGCAAAGTACAAAAAAGTAGAATGTAGCATATGAATCCAAAATTGAATGTGAATCGATGTAAACAAACTTTTTTTTTGGTCTTCGAAATAGATTTACCTCACTTAGAGTGTTTTCACTGTTTGTTCAGTGTGGTAAATCTATTTGGAAAACCTGAAAAAAGTTTGTATAGGCGCATACATTCAACTTTTTCAGTTGTGATAGCCTACGTAATAACTTGCGCTCCAGTAGTTTGGTGAAATAGCTCCAATTCTGGCTTTCCAAGTTAGGAGGGACCTTCCCGAAGGCATTTAACGGTGGTTAGACTAGGCACACAGACAGTCATACAGAAACACCATAAAGTGAAAGTATATAGCTATAAACTCAAAAAGTCTAGCTTCCTGAAGGCACGTCTCTTCATTGTCTGCGCTGCGATCATCTTAATGGATTCAATCAGCTTTTAGTTTGGAGAAAAGATTGCATCATGAAAAAGTACTATGCACTTTAAAAAAAATTAGGCGCATTTCAACTTTTCTCGACTGTACGTCTGAATGGACCACAATGGCATATCTTTTTATTTTTCTTTTGACCAACAACATAAAAGATTTTGCTTGAGAAGTACAATCAAAGCGTAGGCGAGTGGAGTCCGGGCCTTAGCTAGGATTGGTTTCTATTTCGCCCTATTTAAGATGGCGCAGAACTTTTTGATAAATTTTATCCGCAGTATCCTCTTGACTATTGTTTATTAGGCAAAGTAGCAATAGAGAATCAATCATCAATCAATCAGTAATTAAATCAATCAATAATCAAATCAATTAATTATTCCTGATTATTTTTTATGTTTCAATCTTTAAAGCATTAAAAGCTTTATCTCGTCAACCTGTTCCGACAAGCTCGTTTCTTGAACCCGTCTTACATTTAAAATCTATTCCATGTAAATTGGAAGTTTGTTTTGCTACCATGTACAAACCACTCTCAAGGAAGATACTCTCGGGTATCTAATAAACGTACATGTACGTTTATTAATTTTAACAAAAATTTTCCTCAATTTCAAGTGCCTACTTTGTTTCTAATGATAAATATCCATCTTTGACTTTTGAGGTTTGTTCTACTCGTCAAAAGAAAGCAAATTACCCAATATTTACCCCCTAACCTCATTAAAAAGATCCTTCAATTAGGTTTGCATGCCTCCATTTTCGACCCTGTACGTTTATTCGCTACTGTACGTTTATTAGGTACTCGAGTAGTCTAATTACTCTGATATGGTTTCCACATGATAGCAAAAATGAATGCCAATTTAAGTGGAATAAACTTTAGCTTGCAAAACATAAGAGTCATTTCTTTTTAATTAGATTTTTTCATGTCTTCGTCGAAACCTTAATTATAACTAGGCCATCGTTTTTATTTATTTAGATGGAGTGTTATTGTTATTATTTTCAGGAAAAAAGAAAATATTTTATTTCTTCGTTTAACCAAACGTGTAGCTACTTACTATTTTTTTGTCCCCATGCATTTCTTATAATCTTGCAATTGACATTATTATGATTATACAATTTATTATAGAATTCTTTAAAAATATTATATTGCTGCGGTGGCATGTTAGTGTAAGCTATGTACTAGTAATAGTAATTGTTGGAATTATTGGAATTGATTAATATATCCAGAAAATGATGCAAAAAATCGATATTGTAGTTATATATTTAATTATATATCTAGAAGCCAGTGGCGTTGTGGCAGGGGGGGCCGGGGGGCCATGGCCCCCCCAGCGGAGCTTTTTTGAAGGGGCGCCGAAGAGCAAGGGGCGCCAAAAGAGATTTTCTAAACGCCCCAATCTTAAAAATCATACTTTATGCGCCTTAAATTGCGCCCAGGACCAATTTTACTGAGATAATTTTAAAATACTTATATTTTTTTTTCGCTCGCTTCGCTCGCAATAAAGTTAATTGGTAACTTCTTTGCAATCTACGTATTTTACAAGTTTTTTTTGTACAATATAGCATAATTATTAAATGAAAATCTAACTGCACCCCAAGACTAATTTGCTGACAACAATATTGAAATCATGAACCATCAGTTTTTCCGCTCGCTTCGCTCGCATTACACATTGTTTTTTCACTCTAGCAAGCGTCAAATTTGTCTATTTTTATTTAGTGATTTAGGGTATCTTGGCAGTCGATTATTAAAATTTTCTAGTCGGCCCCAACCATGGTGGGGCCTGTTTTTCCCTTTTTCCATTCATCAAAGATATATCTACTCTTCTCCATTAAATATTTCCTTCCTCATTATGCCTAGGCAAATGAATTAGTAAAAGTTTAGAAACTGGTGGGTGAGGGGGCACCACTTTCGAAAATTGGGAGGGGGGGCGCCATTTAAAAAAAATTGACTTTGGCCCCTCCAGAAAAATTTCCCCACAACGCCACTGTAGAAGCACATGCTTTTTGAATCCTGTCTTGTAACCATTGGGGCTTAAAGAATTAATAGCCTTCATCGTTTTTCATTGTATACACGCTTTTTTTTATAAGAATGGTGTGAATCCTTTTCATCATGAATATTCTTGACTTTTTTGGGAAAATCATCCTAAAATATTCTTACAGCATATTCTTAGGTTAGGATCCTAATGCATAATAGATTTAACATTTAGTATATACGTCTCAAGCATAAAATGGCACTTTTGTAAAAGCAGTGAGCCTAACTTGGGCCTTACTTTGAGATAATTGTTATAATTGAAAAATGCTTTTAAAATGACATTCTTAGCTTTGATAGCAAAATTCCATGATGGTGATATTCTTAGCATATTCTTAGTTTTTTGGCCATTTTCATCATGGACACTCTTATAAAGTGTATTTTTACAAAAATAAAGCAGTGTAGTGAGGGCCATTATCACGTGATGCTTTTTAGAAACACGTAGTTTTGAAAGTTGAACTTTTTGTCATTAAGGTGATTATTTTTCCATTATAATATTAGTCTGGACCCATACTAATTTTTACTCCATTTCACAAAGCTCACATGAGATAAAAATTAGTATGGTAGAATTGGAGATTTTGAATTTGCTACGGATTTTCTTTATCTGCTTAAAAGAGCTTTTAAGATTATTTACTTTCAATGTTACTGACAGTTACTTTACTTTCAATGTTACCAGATTAATAGGAGTTTGGTTTTAAAATTTCTTCAAATTCATAAGCTTTATAGGCATGAACTTTTTAAATTTCATCATTGAAGAATGTGTTTTAAGTGGCAATGTGGTTAATACTAGCAATTTGTATAAAAGTATACTTTATTTATACTTTTTTGCAGTATATTTGAAGTATATTTCCATGCAGTATACTTAAAGTATATGGAATATTGTTCCAAAAATTTAGTACTTTAAGTATACTTTCTATAACATCAAAATATGTACTGAAAGTATACTTTTAGTACCTCTGAAAGTATACTTGCAGTACAATATAGAATATACTTAAAGTATACTGAGTTTTGGTAAGGGTAATTCTGTGTCGAGTTTGAAAAATCAAGCCGCCAATTCGTAAAACACAACAGATCCAGAAACAACCATATTCACATGTAGCATCATGGAAAAAGTTCCAATCTTGTTCAAATTTACACATGAGCTGCAGTTTAGTCTCCATTGCCATATTCCATTTAATCGGTATTTGAAATAATTCTGTGTCGGGTTTGAAAAATCAAGCCACCAATTCGTTGAACGAGACAGATCTAGAAATATATAACCATTTTCACACGTAGCATCATGAAAAAAGTTCCAATCTTGTTCAAATTTACACATGAGCTGCAGTTTAGTCTCCATTGCCATATTCCATTTAATCGGTATTTGAAATATTCTGTGTCGAGTTTGAAAAATCAAGCCACCAATTCGTTGAACGAGACAGATCTAGAAATATATAACCATTTTCACACGTAGCATCATGAAGAAAGTTCCAATCTTGTTCAAATTTACACATGAGCTGCAGTTTAGTCTCCATTGCCATATTCCATTTAATCGGTATTTGAAATAATTCTGTGTCGAGTTTGAAAAATCAAGCCACCAATTCGTTGAACGAGACAGATCTAGAAATATATAACCATTTTCACACGTAGCATCATGGAAAAAGTTCCTACCTATCTTGTTCAAATTTACACATGAGCTGCAGTTTAGTCTCCATTGCCATATTCCATTTAATTGGTAATTGAAATAATTCTGTGTCGAGTTTGAAAAATCAAGCCACCAATTCGTTGAACGAGACAGATCTAGAAATATATAACCATTTTCACACGTAGCATCATGGAAAAAGTTCCAATCTTGTTCAAATTTACACATGAGCTGCATCTTAGTCTCCATTGCAATATTCCATTTAATCGGTATTTGAAATAATTCCGTGTCGAGTTTGAAAAATCAAGCCACCAATTCGTTAAACGAGACAGACTTAGAAATATATAACCATTTTCACACGTAGCATCATAGAAAAAGTTCCAATCTTGTTCAAATTTACACATGAGCTGCATTTTAGTCTCCATTGCCATATTCCATTTAATATCGGTATTTGAAATAATTCCGTGTTGAGTTTGAAAAATCAAGCCACCAATTCGTTAAACGAGACAGATCTAGAAATAACCATTTTCACACGTAGTATGATTGAAAAAGTTCCAATCTTGCTATAATTTACACATGAACTCCATTTTAGTGTTCATCAGCAAATTCCAGAATCAAGTCTTTTTGAAAACAAGAAACTAAAAGTGAAAGTCAGAAATTGATTTAAGGTATAGAATTTTACCAAAGTCAAGTTAGCGACACATTCAGCAACACATTCAGCGACACTTTCGCTTTCAGCGACACTTTCAGCGACACATTCAAATTCTTTTGTATTTTTCATGCTGAAGGAGAGGATTCCTATTCTGGAAATTGGTATTCCTATCAAGCCTCATCTGTTAGCTACAAATTACACCAAAAATAAAATCCAAAAAGCGTTCCCTCTTTTCAGGAAACGTTCGAATAGATGCCTCATTGGAAATCTCGGAATACTCATTTTGGGCATTATGGCCTGATTTCGCACCAAAACAATGGATTCCTATCCTGGAAACTTCTATTCCTATCAAGCCCCATCTATTAGCTACAAATTACACCAAAAACAAAATCCAAAAAGCGTTCCCTCTTTTCAGGACACGTTCGAATAGATGCCTCATTGGAAATCTCGGAATACTCATTTTGGGCATTATGGCCTGATTTCGCACCAAAACAATGGATTCCTATTCTGGAAATTGGTATTCCTATCAAGCCTCATCTGTTAGCTACAAATTACACCAAAAATAAAATCCAAAAAGCGTTCCCTCTTTTCAGGACACGTTCGAATAGATGCCTCATTGGAAATCTCGGAATACTCATTTTGGGCATTATGGCCTGATTTCGCACCAAAACAATGGATTCCTATCCTGGAAACTTCTATTCCTATCAAGCCCCATCTATTAGCTACAAATTACACCAAAAATAAAATCCAAAAAGCGTTCCCTCTTTTCAGGACACGTTCGAATAGATGCCTCATTGGAAATCTCGGAATACTCATTTTGGGCATTATGGCCTGATTTCGCACCAAAACAATGGATTCCTATCCTGGAAACTTCTATTCCTATCAAGTCCTATCTATTAGCTACAAATTGCACCAAAAATAAAATCCAAAAAGCGTTCCCTCTTTTCAGGACACGTTCGAATAGATGCCTCATTGGAAATCTCGGAATACTCATTTTGGGGATTATGGCCTGATTTCGCACCAAAACAATGGATTCCTATCCTGGAAACTTCTATTCCTATCAAGCCCCATCTATTAGCTACAAATTACACCAAAAATAAAATCCCAAAAGCGTTCCCTTTTTTCAGAACACGTTCGAATAAATGTCTCATCGGAAAACTCGGGATACTCATTTTGAGCATTATGGCCGGATTTGGCACCAAAACAATGGATTCCTATCCTTGAAACTTCTATTCCTATCAAGCCTCATCTATTAGCTACAAATTACACCAAAAATGAAATCCCAAAAGCGTTCTCTCTTTTCAGAACACGTTCGAATAGATGTCTCATTGGAAAACTCGGGATACTCATCTTGGGCATTATTGACTGATTTGTTATACCAAAACAATGGATTCCTATCCTGGAAACTTGTATTCCTATCAAGCCTTATTTATTAGCTACAAATTACACCAAAAATGAAGTTCTAAAAGCGTTTCCTCTTTTCAGAACACGTTTGGATAGATGTCGCGTTGAAAAAAAACGAAATACTTTAAAGGAAGAAATTTTTGCGGGAATTTAATTTGGCGGATCGCCAGAAAATTAATTTTGATTTAATTTTTTAATTAATTTAATTTTATGGATGGCGGGAAAAATTAATGTGACAATGTTTAAAATACCCCCTTTTTATGACCTAAATAGTGGAAAATTGAGCAAAATTTGAGAAAATTTAAATTTGGCGAGAATTAAAATTGTTAGGGATGGCGGAAAAATTTCAATTTGAAATTTCAATTTTTGCCAATTCCGCCCAATCCTCCTGTAAAGTTTCTTTGTGCCGAAAATTCTTCCTTTTTGCTATAAATTCTAAATTAAACCAAAAATGAAATAATGATACCGTGACTAATATTTTCGCAACTTGAAAATGCAAAGCCCCAAAGATTCTTTTCATAGCTCTTTCTTTGGTTTTTAAAGCATCTTTCTAACGCTTATCTTGCATTTTTTTGTTCAACTTTTGCAACCTTGTATTGTGGCTAGCTTTGTCCTTTTCATGGCCTCTAGGCTCTAGCATTTTGAACAAAAATATCCTATCTTAGGCCCGAAACAAAAGTCTGACATTAACCGTCAGCGTGAGTCATCTGAAATCTCGTCATCGCGTAATTTTTCCCGCGAATACCGTCATCCCGTGTTTAAAAAGCCTTATCCCGGATACCGTGAAACCGTGCGCCCCCTCTAGGGCCTATTACTACCGTCAATAAGAAATTGGAAAGTGATTTGACATAGGTACGACGCTTCAAAACCCCCGGCAAATCCCTAAGAAAATAAAAGAAAATGAGCAAAATTATCAAAAAATCAAAAAATCAACGATTACCCCCAAACTTACCAAGATTGTTGCCTAAAAAAGAACAGGATAAGAACATTTTGAGGCTGAAAGTGCCAAAAAATACGATTAGGTCGAGCCTCTAAAAAAGTTTACAACAAGGTTTTTTTTATAAGAATACACTTTATAAGAATGTCCATGATGAAAATGGCCAAAAAACTAAGAATATGCTAAGAATATCACCATCATGGAATTTTGCTACTAAAGCTAAGAATGCCAATTTAAGAGCATTTTCAGATTGTATCAGTATATACGTGCTTACTATTGACGAATTCCCCCAGAAACCTCCTAGTTCAATTAAAATGTGTTTCTTTCAAAAGAAATCTTCTACATCATTCCAAATGTATAACAGCAATTGCACTAAACTATTAATTATACTTCAATGGAATCGAAATAATGCACAGATCTTTATGTTATCATTCTCTATCGCTGACTCTTTTTTAAAAGCGCTGTGATACTCACCGTAGGAGCTGGTCTAAAAACACATGGCTTGAAGCTGTAAGGAGATTCGCTGCCACTGAGAATAGGGAATACTACTACTACATAATTCAAAAATAATTGGACAGTATGGTTTTTTCTGATACTCGTAAATCTTTCTGTGTTTATTTTCATGACAGCACATTTTAATGTATTTGCATTTTTACCGAAAGAAAATGATGTCATCCAAACATTTTTAAAAAGTTTTAATGAAACTTTTCATTTTAAAATACAGTTGACGCTCTCTAATTTGACGTTCTGTTATTCGATAAGCTCCTGTTTTCGATCAAATTGAAAGTCACCGTCAAATTTCCTTAAAAGAAACTCTATTATAAACGACGCTCCACTATTCGACATTCTATTATTCGATAAGCGCCCGCCGTGTTTTCGATGAAAATTTGAAGTCCCGTGAAAGTTTTTCGCTCTCTCATTCCATTTTTGGTGTGTAAAAAAGTCTTAAGGACGGAATTCCATGGTAGGATTTTCGATTTTTCTGTATGTTTGTATTAGAAATTCGAAATTCAATTTCTCAAAACTTTAAAAAACATGCAAATATTGAATGTTTTCTGCCATAAAACTTAAGTTTTCAACAAGGCATTCGATATTTTTCCTAATTCACGTTAGATATTAGCATATTATTATAAATTAGCATTCCGATCTTTCTAAAGAGACGTCTATCCAAACATGTTCTGAAATGACGAAACATTTTTTTAAACTTTACTTCAGTGATGTATATTGTAGCTATTATTAGATGGAGCGCGACAGGAATATAAGTTTCCAGGATAGGAATCCATTGTTTTGGTCTCAAATACCCAAAATGAGTATTCCGAGATTTCCAATGAGACATCTATACGAACGTGTCCTGAAAAGAGGGAACGCTTTTTGGATTTTATTTTTGGTGTAATTTGTAGCTAACAGATGAGGCTTGATAGGAATACCAATTTCCAGAATAGGAATCCATTGTTTTGGTGCGAAATCAGGCCATAATGTCCAAAATGAGTATTCCGAGATTTCCAATGAGGCATCTATTCGAACGTGTCCTAAAAAGAGGGAACGCTTTTTGGATGTTATTTTTGGTGTAATTTGTAGCTAATAGATGGGGCTTGATAGGAATAGAAGCTTCCAGGATAGGAATCCATTGTTTTGGTGCGAAATCAGGCCATAATGCCCAAAATGAGTATTCCGAGATTTCCAATGAGGCATCTATTCGAACGTGTCCTGAAAAGAGGGAACGCTTTTTGGATTTTATTTTTGGTGTAATTTGTAGCTAACAGATGAGGCTTGATAGGAATACCAATTTCCAGAATAGGAATCCTCTCCTTCAGCATGAAAAATACAAAAGAATTCGAATGTGTCGCTGAAAGTGTTGCTGAAAGCGAAAGTGTCGCTGAATGTGTCGCTGAATGTGTCGCTAACTTGACTTTGGTTAGAATTTTCACTCAGAAAGCTTTATGAAAACTATAACATATGACAGAATGTTGAAAAAGTTTACAAAAAAAAATCACTACAAAGTTTCTTTGGTTTGAAAGTCTCTTGACCACTAAAGCAAAGAAAATGTTCAAGAAAGTAAGAATCAACACATGAAATCAATCTCCTCGCTTCAACCGCCATCTTGTATCTGTTTTGTTTTGAAAACGTTTGTTGTTTAAGGAGCGCGAAATCAGAAAATATATCTTTTTTAGCCAGTACCCGACTTTCGCAAGCTTTTCCCTCTCCAGACGGCAAAAAGTGTGTTACTGGTATAAAGCGCCGTTTCTACCAAAACGGACACACAGAAGGAAACACGGAAAAAAAATAGTGACACTCTCTTTAATAGACTAGTAAACTAGTCGGTTATTACTTTTAAGCTTATAATAAAACTGTCAATCAAATAATGTAAACACTAATTAAATATTCAGCGCGCGTGAGAGAAAAGGAAAATAACCGACTAGAAGCTACTTCCAACGCCTTTTTTTCTTCACCTAAAATCGTAAGGAGAGACATACAGATTTCTGTATGTCTGACCCGTGCGGGATTGCATTTATTTTTCTTTCTGTTTATTGCGTTTTTAGAAATGCTCATTTATTTATATGTTCCCATGTTCAATGTTACTATGAAATATCATTTAGTTAAAAAAGTTGGATGGATTCTCAAAAACCTAATAAAAAGTTGTAAAATTAAACAACGTTTTTTGAGGGAAGTAGCTTCTAGTCGTTGAAATTCAGAAAAGAGACGCAACTTCACCCATTCGATTCTTATTATTTGGAGCTTGATTTTTTGTATATGGGTCAGTTTTCAACGACTAGTTTACTAGTCTATCTCTTTAAAGGCCCACTCGCTAGCGCTGGGCCAACAAGGGATGGCGCACAATATGAGCATATTTATTTTTCTTACAAGCATATACTTTATAAAAGTTCTTAAAAATTAAACAGCAATTGTTCTTAAAATGGTCTTATTTTTTTAGTCATTTTAAGCCTCGTTGTTCTTGTAAAATTGTTTCATCAAGGCTCGATGTAAAGTAGAGTTCAGATTAGTTTCAATCTCACTACTTCTTCTTCTGCAGTTCAAATTCTAGGCGAAATTTTTGACTTCAAGTCGTCTTGTTTTTTATGCTGCTCCAGGCATTAATGTCAGAGAGGCAGTGTGGGTTTTTTTAATCTCTTGTATGCGTACATCAGTACTTCTCACATACACGTTTTTTTTATTAGAACATCTAAAATTTGGCTGAGCCAGGATGTGCTTATTTTTTTAGCAATTTTCAGCCTAAAATGTTCTTAAATGCGTTCTTAATTTTTCAGACTACTCTAAATCGAAAATATCATGCAAAATAAAGATTACTTAAGATTGGTAAACTTTGGACAATATTTGACTCTCGGTTTTAGATACTGTATGTATCCCTAAGCTAAGTTCGGCTAAGACTGCTTGAAAAGAGGAAATAATTGTAGTTTCTTGTCATTTTTTTCCAAACTGAGGCTGGGTTCTTACGATGTTCTTAATTTTTCGACGAATTTCAGCCTCAATGTTCTTATAAACTGGGTTCTAATAAAAAAAAGAACGTGTAGTTAGGCAGATTTGACCAGATTTCTGAATTTGTTTTTGATATAAATTCTCATCCGAAACTCAGTCACGGGGATTTCTTTTTTAAATGGTACCCATCATTCCTATTGTATTTTTTTAATTATCAGACCGTCAGGACAGATATGATATAAAAAGAAAAATATTTAGTTTCGTGTTATTTTCCTCATTCAGATGGTATATAATAAGAATGCTTTTTGAGACTAGACGAATCTACGGCACTACCAGTTTTAGTTCACGGTAGCCACCAATCATATTAAAGTCTGCCTCAAAAGTATGTGGACACTTTAGTTTTTGACATTCTCTCAGCACCTATTCATGTTATGTTAGAAAGTTATTTACCTTTGGGAAGATATTTCCAAGGAGAATTGTCTAAAGTATAATGTTTTTTTTGAAAAATGTTTGTTGAAAAATGAAGAAAATTTTTCGTTTTTCTACTTCTGAAATTTTCGTTATTGTTTTTTGGTGTATGTTGTTATCAATTCCATTTATATATTGATCTACTGAATAGAGCAAATACCACACGGGATTGCAATGCCAATTGCTGCTTGTTTACACCCCTGTCTCGCAACCCCAGTGGAACTTTTTTCCTCAGTGGGGATAACAATTCTATTGCATGCTCCAGGGCTAAAATATCTAGTGAAAATGGTTTTACAGTGCAATTTTTAGACGTTGAATTTGTGAGGAATAAATCAAAGTCAATATCCTAGTGGGGCTGAGATTTCAGGGTATTAGTTTCCCCACGGAGCACGAAATATTTGCCAAATTTTCCAGTGGGTCCAAACGGGTTTGTGATACATAGGTGTTTGTTTCAATAATTTTTTATTCTGAAAAGAATCGAAAACAAGAATCATTCATATAATGATAAGTAATCAAGCAAATTGCGACTGCAGTCAAGGGCTACTCGAAGGCTCAATTTCCATTCGCTGTCTACCCAAAGAAAGCTGAGGACTTCTTTTTTTCTGTATTTACACGTTTGTTTTTTATAAGCACCAGTAAATTTTAGCTAAGCCTCAGATGGTTCTTAAATTTCAATTGTTCCAAGGCTAGAAATAGGCAAAATGAACCCGCTTTGGAGGACTATAACTTTCGATCCTAGAAAGATATAAAGAATCTGAAAACATATTTAAAATCAGCGAAGTTCAAGGTTTCAATAAATTATAAATCTAAAATTTTCGATCAAGTGGAAAAAATCTCCTTTTTTTTATCTTCATTTTTCATTTTTCCTTTTCGAAATTTTTCAAAAAATTCGAAAAAAATGGCTGTAACTTTTGATAGAATTCGAATCCAGTTGCGATTTTGTGCTCGTTAAAAAGATATTCGTGAGTGGAATATTATTAAGTAAAAAAATTGAGAAAAAAAAGGAAAATGAAAATGAAAAATGAAGAAGAAAAAGATCAACTTCTTGTAGAAATGTGGTATAATTATCATTTTCACAGGAGTGACTTTTGACTCTTAGATCATCATCACTGTGAAAATTTTTTTCAAAAATGTTCATTCAACCAAAAGATATTAAACAAAGTTTATTGCTGGTTGATCGACAAAAGGCTGTTTTTTGTCATTTTTTACTACTTTATAGAGTTAAATGGAGTTATTCATAACTCAGGTTAATTGAAAAGAGAGCCTTTGCCGGCGCCCTAGTAAACGCCCGTTACACCCTGTCAGTCGTATGCGTTCACCAGATCTACTTTGACCAGAAAGTCTGGGTTCTAAATTTAGCCGACCTCGTGTGTGGTCTCATATATAAAATACCTCAGTCTCTAGTAACGCTTCTTTCGAACATCGTCAGTCTTGGTTACTCAAAGCAGTCATGAAGATATTTGTTTTTATAAATCTCACAGTTCTAACCTTGTGCTTGGCTGATCCTTCGGGTTCGAGCAGTGACACCAGCAGCTCTTCAAACTCATCATGTAGTTCTTCTGATGAGGAACCACAACCACCCCCCCCCCCCCGGGGGGGTACTTAGGCAAAAATGGGTGCTGGGTATGTGCGTGCCTTAAGGGTAGGGTTTTTCACCCTCCCAAAGTCTCCCTAAGGGTTACCAAAACAACAAAAGTCAAAATCAGTCTCTCTAAGGGTAGGTTTTTTCACAAACTCGGGTCAAAGAAAAGTGAAAAGTCAAAAAAATGAGAACATTTTTAAAAAAAGTGAGAAAATTTTTCAAAAATTAGAGAAATTTTTCGAAAATTGGAGAAATTCTTTTAAAAATCGAATTTCTTTGGCCCATTATAGAAATTTTTTGTGAAAAAGTCTCTCTAAGGGTTGGGTTTTTCTACACTGAGTCTCTCTAAGGGTCACCTTTTCACCAAAATTCAGTCTCTCTAAGGGTAAGGGTCCAGAGGTCTGGCACGCACATACCCGACACCCATCAATCCTAGTACCACCCCCCCCCCCCGGGACAACCACCTAAGAAGAGAGCAAGAACAATGCGGTTGGTGGACGAGGAATCGGTCTTATCAGACAGCCAACACGAGCCACAACAAGACACAAGAACTGATGCTATACATTCGTCTTCATACCAACGTTTCACCAAAGAGGCCCTACAAGACGCTTGCAAATTACGAAACATTCAAACTTCAGGGTCACGCCCTACATTAATTCTACGGCTTGAAGCGTTTGATTGCGAGCAAACCATCTTAAATTCGAACAGACAGAGACAGCAAGAAGAGAATTTACATCGTGAAACCCCAACCGCCTCTGCCACTCGTCGTCGTTCGAGGAGAAACCGAAGAAAATCTCGTCGTACGAGAAGACACCGCAGGAGGAGAGAAAATAATAACAACAATAATCCTGCACAACTTCGCCGCCATTTTGTACGCAGTGCTGAGGCTCCCCCCTATACTTTCGAGGCTAATCTACACCCTCCACCGTTTTCAAACCGTCAAAACATTGCCATTCCTGGAATTCCACAGCAACAGCTAGATAAAATTCAGAAGGGTGAGTTTGTTAACTTTAATTTGCTTCTTCCCCAGCCAGCTTCTGCCTCTAATTCAACTCAGTCATTTACCCTTTCTGTTTCGGAGGATGATCCTGGGAGCCTTTCTATTTCTGGGACTGGGGACTCAAATCATAGACTGTCAAAAGGTAAAGTTAAAGTTTCAAACCCACAATGGTGGTTTCTTGCTTGGTCGTTGTTCTTTGGTGCTATGATGGTGTTTCATGAACACTTAGCCCCCTTACTGATTAGATACCAGGAAAGGATTTGCAGATTTTTCACCACGTATCCCTTTCAATGTGTGGCTGATTATGACGTCCAATTCAGAAGGAAGTTGGCTGTAAACCCAACCGAAACCTTCTGGGACAGAATCGACCTGGACATTTTTTCTTCAACTTTGAGGCCTCAGGTTGGTAGCTTTTCCTCCAGCCAAGCTGGTTCGTTTCCTGATGTGACTTGCTACAAATGTAAGAAAAAAGGTCATTATGCAACTAGGTGTCCTAACCCTTTGTCCTCACAGGACCAAACTACTAGTACTTTCACGCAGTCTCGACCACCTAGACCTCCCATTTCTGGTGCTAATGCACAAAATCCCTTTCAAGGAAGTGCCCATGATGCATCGACTGAGGCATGCCCCTATTTCAACTCTAGCTTCTGCAGGAGAGGCGCCACGTGTCGTTATGCCCATAAATGCTCCTACTGTGGAAGGCCAGGTCACCCAGCACACAGTTGCAGAGCATCCAGGCCCTCTGGATAGTGTACCAGCAGGATTGTTTCCCTTACCTCCTTCTGCTATTTGCAGGATTAATTTACGATTGTTTCTTGTTTTTCTTGAGGGTCATCCTGACCCCTACATTGTTGATTTTCTTAAGTCTGGTTTCACAGATGGTTTTCGTGTTGGTTTTATTACAAAAATGACACCAGGAAGGAAAAGACCACTTTCTTCGTCCAATGATGTTTCTGAGGACATTTCTACAGCCATTCTCAAAGAGATGAACAGGGGACACACAAAAGGTCCCTTCACTGTACCTCCTTTTAAAAATTTCCATCTTTCTCCTTTGGGTGGTGTGCCGAAGCCTGATGGTTCGATCAGAGTTATCCTTGATCTCAGCAGCCCAAGAGGGTCATCAGTCAATGATGGTATCTCTAGGGAAGCTTTTTCTGTAAAATATTCTAAGTTTGATGATGCGGTCGATTTAGCTGCTACACCTACAGGTTGTTTCATGGGAAAAAGGGATATTAGGCACGCTTTCCGGCTCTGCCCAATTCATCCGGAAGACTGGCCTTTAATGGTTTACTGGTGGAAAGGCAAGTATTACGTAGACATTGTGCTTGCCTTTTGGTTTGCGCTCTTCCCCATACATTTTCAACACATTTGCTGACTCCTTGGAGTGGATTTGCAAAGTTAAAGGAGGAATTAAAGACATGTTACACTACCTGGATGATTATTTCTTCACTGGTTCATCTGTAGATATTTGTACACAGGCAATGAACCAATTTGACAGGATTTGTAACAGTTTGAACATTCCCCTAGCAGAGGACAAAAAAGAAGGCCCTTGTCAGACAATAACATTTTTAGGCATAAAATAGATACTCTGAACAGGTGTTGTCGATTACCAGACAAAAAGTTAAAAGATTTGTTAGGTAAGTTACAAGGCTGGAATAACGCTTCTCAGACTTCAAAGCGAGAGTTGCTCTCGTTGATTGGTTCTTTGTCTTTTGCAGCCAAGGTCATTAAGCCAGGTCGCACTTTTATGAGGCGGTTGATTGACCTCTCCACATCGGTGACAGAGCTTAGTGACATAGTGGAAATTTCCGAACCTGCTCTTGAAGACATCAAGTGGTGGAGTGATTTTGCTCCGAGATGGAACGGGACCGCTTTTTTCCAGGATCCTGTAGTGACATCAGAACACTTAGATTTCTTCACAGATGCGTCTGGTTTCGGGATAGGTGCTGTCTTGGGTCCTAAATGGTTTTCTGTTGCCTTGCCAGCTTCTGCACAAGGAACTCCTATTCATATCTTAGAGTTTGTTGCGGTTGCTATGGCTGTAATTACTTGGGCGGATAACCTGGTTAATAAGCAGGTCACTATTTCTACAGATAATTTAGACATTGTTCTCGTTTGGCGTTCAGGTTCCTGTAAAGACAAACTTTTGATGAAACTAGTTCGACACCTTTTTCTTTTCATTGCAAGGATGAACATCAATATTCTTTTGGTACACCTGCCAGGCAAAGATAATGTTTTTGCTGACTTACTTTCTCGCCTGCAGGTTGGCCGGTTCTTGAGTCTAGCCGAGTCCGCCAGTCCAGAACCTTCCAGGATCCCGGAGGAAGCATGGGAGATCTTAGACTTGCTCGAGACCGTTTACTAGCTGAAGGTATCTCTCGAAACTCTTTGCGCACATATCAATCAGGCTTCAATCGCTTTCAAAGATTTTGCTTCATGTATCGCTTTGTGTGGTTGCCGCCACAAGAATTACATTTAGAACTATTTGTCACTTCTCTTGCGAGACAAGGCCTACAGTACAATACAATAAAAGTATATCTCTATGGAATTCAGTTTTGCGCACTCCAACAAGGCGTCGAAGTTAGAATTGCTTCCATGCGAAGACTCTACTATGTCTGTAGAGGGATAAGGCGCACTCAAGTGGCTAGAAGAAGGACTAGAAATCCTATCACACCTGCACACCTTCGACAAATGTTATCTTTTATCTCTAGCAGTCAACTTTCTGCCTACAACCAAGCACTTTGGAAATGTCTAGTGCTTACAGCTTTTTTTGGTCTTCTTCGAGTTTCAGAGTTTACCTCAGCTAGTTCAAGGTCATTTGATCCATTAACAAACCTTTGTGTGTCAGATGTTTCCTTACAAGGACCTAGTGTACTTATCAGAATAAAAGTAAGCAAGACAGACCCTTTTCGTGTGGGAACCAGCATCACTCTGTGGGAAGGTTGTGCCCCCCTCTGTCCTGTTAATGCCATATCTTCTTTTTACTTTTTCCGGATTACACGTCCACCTGGACCGTTCTTCGTTTTGGAATCAGGCGAATACATTACTAGAAATCATGTCACCAGATTTTTAAATTCTTCACTGCGTGATGTCAACATCAGCACACATAGTTTTCGCATCGGGGGAGCCTCAGCCGCATCATCAGCTGGTATTCCTGACTCGGTTATACAATTGATGGGACGATGGAGAAGCAACTGTTTTGTGTCGTACATACATCTCAACAACACCACTCGAAGAAACTGGTCGAGAGAAATTGGACAAGTACGTGAACTAAGGAGTGTTTGGAATGAAAAAAATTAAGACTTTCAAGAATGGTAATTGCTTGACGACGTGAACAATAAAAATGGATACCTGGACACTAGCTGGTCAAATGAATTTGGTATACTTTATAGTTCTTAAAATCTAGTATTATTTTTATACCCAGGTCTTAGTTTGGGGAGTTTGGGGGTTGGCTTCGCTACGCTACGCTTCTATTGAAAATTTTGAATCTTCTTCATGCCAGTGATGATGTAATCAATAAGATTATTTCCACCCGGTAACCAATCCGGTGATATTATATTATGATATGAGATTATTTCCACCCGGTAACCAATCCGGTGAATGTCATTGCTGATTCCTGGCATCTATAGTGTTACTTATATGATTTTAGAAAAGCGTAAGCGGAGCCTTCCCCTTTAATTCCCCAAAAAATAATTATCTTCAAATTGAAATTATTCACTTCTCAGTTCCTTCTCGATGTATCAATTAACCAGCAATAAACTTTGTTTGATATCTTTTGATTGAATGATTATTTTTGAAAAATTTTTGACAGTGATCTAAGATTGAAGAATCACTCCTGTGAAAATGGTGATTATAACACATTTCTACAAGAAATTGATTTTTTTCTTCTTCATTTTTCATTTTCCGTTTTTCTTACAAATTTTTTACTTCATAATATTCCACTCACGAATATCTTTTTAACGAGCACAAAATCGCAACTTGATTCGAATTCTATCAAAAGTTACAGCCATTTTTGTCTCCAGCTGCAAATTATTTTGAGACAGACTTTTTTTATATCTTTTTTCCTTCAAGAGATTCAAAAGAAATCGCACAATTTCTCTTGATTCTCTCAACTGCCAATTTTTTGGAACAGACTTTTGTTAAAAATTTCAAACTCGTGCTTACAAAATGGTTGCTTCACCTCTGAGATTTAAACTCGTAATACAAGATTCATCCTTTCTTTTATAAGAACAAAATATATAAGAATATAAGGCTTCAATGGCCAAAATGCTATGAACAAGCTAAGAACATTTTAAAGCTTTTTGAACTCTAAAACGGCCAATTTTTAAAGAAAATGGAGATAATGTTAAGAACATTTTTAGGTTTGAAACTCAAAAAGTTAAATGTTAAGAACATCATGAGGCTTAAAAGTTTTGGATGTTCTTACAAAAAAAAGGTGCATAGATGATGGAATACCAATTCTTACAAATATTAGCGTGCAAGAAATCAAGGAACTTTAATAAAACTCTTTTATTTAAGTTTCTTGAAAAAATTACAATTATGGCAATGTGCCCTCCCGGTTATTACCATAATGGCTTTATGGCAACTCCTGAACTTGGGCACAGGATCTACGGTTGAAAAAATTATATACTGTGCTAGTTGTTTGTAACATAATACCAACATCCAATCTCATATTTGTTTATACAAGTGACTGTAAATGTGTCAAAATCACACGATTTAGATGTTTCTTTGGTGTCTATATTGCGGCGAAACCGAAAGTATGACACGAGAGGGAAATTTTAAAGACTAGTTTAGACGTGTGCTATGTATGTGTATAAAGCGAATGGAATTTGTTGAGTTTAAAATTTTGATTTTTTTAGAAGCTTTTGGAATTCGGCTTTATTTTGTAAAGAAAGTTCATAATACATCCAAGCAAAACTTTTTAACGACCGTCCAAATTGTATTAGGGAAGACGTATGAATTTAGCACGTTCGCTGCCAACTACGTATTAGATGATTCAAATACCAATATTACTTCAAAGGGCCATAACTTTTGATACGCAAACTTTTGCTTTGCTTTTTTAATGGATTTTTGATATCGAAGTGATATTCTGAGTCGATCGGTATACAATTTAAAGGCATCTGAAGCAAAACTGAGGCCATAGGAGCCTGATAAAGTCAAAATTTCGATGACATTATTTTTATTTCTGAAAAGGGCTCGGCAGTGAACGTGTTAAGAGTTGTGTGTGTGTGTGTGTGTGAGTGAGTGAGTCTGCGACCGCAGTCGGGGGCGACCCGAAGGCTCCTCTTTCGATAGCTATCTACCCAAAAGTAGGGGAGGGCGCCACTCTCCCCCTGGATTGCTCCACTTACTCTTGATCCTTCTCTTAATTGCTGAGCATCATAGAGAGAGGCATCAAGTACCATTTTTGGGAATCTTTGGTATGGCCCAGCTGGGGTTTGAACTTAACCTTGTGATTCGTAACCAATACACTACGGTTGCCAAGAGAAGAGTTGAAAGACTGTTAAGACTTATGGAATGTAATCAAATTTTTACATTCTTTTTTAGATAAGAACCAGTAATTCTGGCTAACACTGGGTTGTTTTTAATCTTTTAAAATTATCAAGCTTAAATGTTCTTAATACACTTAGTTTTTTTAGTTTGAAACTTGAAAATGGGTTTGTACTTTCTTGGTAGTTTCTGAAGTCTGGGGCTCAGATTGTTCTTAATTAATTCTTAGGTTTTTGCTAATTTTCAGTCTTGTGTTCTTATAAAATTGTTCTTATAAAAAAGCATGTATCAGCAGTAATGGATTGCGTACGTGATTAGGTTTAGGGTGAAATGAATTTGCAAACGAAAGCATTATAATTTATTAGATCCTTTCCATTAGATTCATTTTCGTTACCACTGTTATCACAGTTTCGTATATTGCCAGCCCAGCTGGCACACAACATTGTTTCAACGTTCATCTAACGTTATATAGATAAACGTCAAAATAACGTTGTGTGCCAGCTAGGAGTGGAGCAGGTTTAAAAGTCAGAAAGTGAACAAACTTACTCCTCAGGGGGAGCCACTCGATTTCTAAACGACGGCATGTGACGCCTTGAGCAGTGAAATGGTACCCTTACAGTGCGTTTTACCGAACATTTCTACCCTTACAGTGCAGTTTGAATTCATTTCTTTTTTTGCTGAAGCCACCTGAAAATGAGCCTGAAATGTCGACACAATGTGCAAAACAAATTAAACTTGGTGCAAGTCAAAACTATAAGGACACTTCAGATTTTTATTGCCAGACTTGCAATTCAGCAGTCCCCACACACCCTTACAGCCTAAAAGAAGACCCAATTTAGTGCATTTTATCAAAAGTGCATTTTGCGGGTTTCATTTTTCATCTTTTTATTTTTTCGGGTCAGATTTTTCTAAATCGCTTCAGTCACTTCACCGTTCTCAAAAGCACAAATACATTTAAACGTATTACTTTTGTATGAAATACAGTTGACTTTTTTTAGTTCCATCTTGAAGGGACTGTGAATCGTCTTCCGATGAAAGTTTAGATTAATGGGTAGGGGGTATTTTATTCGACCATATTCGCACGTGACGTTCCGTATCGCTCCGATTANTTTAAATGGGAAAATTGATCCTGCAATGTTAAAACTTCGACTAGAAAGAGAAGATCATTGGATAAAAACTTTACGATCTATTTATCCATATGGTTTGAATGAGCGAGTAAAATCTATGAACAAGGACATTCCGGCTGGGAAATTATTTCCACCTCTTCCCAGACATGGCACTAAGTTTTGTTGAGCACCGTTACCGCTCCAAAGTTAAGGCTAGGATCTCTGATCTAGATTCTCTTGTTCATTCCATTTTTCTTTTTCTCCGGAAGAACGTTCCAAGAAATGTCGCATTTTGTTTGATAGGCTTCGACAGTCAAATTTACGAAAACTTGCAGAACAAGCTAGCACTTCACTTTTTTCTTGCGAAAGTCATCTGAAAAGATGGTATGAATTATTGATCGATACTTTTCTCACGAAGACTATGAAAATTGATAAAGCTAATGTTAAAAATCTCCTTCCCACATCCTTCCTATTTATTTCCACAATAAAGGTCTTGAGTTTATTCAGCTCAAAAATATTCTTCGCAAGCCTTGTGTGAATTCCAAACTTCCTGAAATACTTCAAAAAGATCCACCATCGATTGTTTACTCTTTAACTCCTACGATTAGAAATAAAATCTTTAATTATAAAGAAACTGTAAATTCCATCAATACAGCAGATTTAGAAACTTTTGGCACCAACCTTCCATCTTGTGAGTGTCACGATTCTCCTATTATTGATCAAGACCATGGTCATGTCATGACCGGAGATTTAAGTTTCATTAAAAATAACCATTTGCGAAAATTGATATCCAAGGGACCAAATTATCGTGAACCTCGAAATATCAATTGGAATAAATGCAGAGATGTTTTCTAGTGGTCTGGATAGTTTTGTGAATAAAACTTCAGCCAAAATTAATGAGACTGACGAAAACTTTCTTCAATGGAAAGTTGAAGTGTTAAAACAGGTGGATACAAAGATAAAGTTTTTGAAAAAGAAGATCAGGTACAATAAAGTGAGCTCTGTGCTCAAAAGACAAGATGTTACTGATTATTTGAATGTTTTACACACTAATTTTGTTATTGTCCCCATTGATAAAGCTGCTAATAACGTTGCATTTATTTGTAAACGTTTCTATGTTGAAGTAATTTTGAAGGAGATTGGGATTTTGGGTGCAGGAAATGAAACATACATTAGAGTTAATCAGAATAAAGCAGAAATGGTGAATGAAAATGTTCGTTTTTCTAAACGTTTTGGTCTTGCTGTTTCTGAGAAGGACTTGGATCTTCCATGTATCTATTGGACTCCAAAGAAACACAAGACTCCTACTGGTAAACGTTTCATTATCGCTTCAAAACATTGTTCCACCAAACTGATTTCTAGATCTGTCAGTCTAGTTTTTAAGCTTGTTTACAGACAAGTTGAAAATTTCCATACAAAAGCAAAGTTTTTGAGCAATTATAATAAATTTTGGGTACTTCAAAATTGTGATCCAGTACTAGATTCACTCAACCGAATCAATAAAAAGAAAAACGCCAAATCTATTTCCACCTTTGACTTTAGTACATTGTACACAAAGATTCCTCATGACAAACTGATTAAAGAACTATCAGAGGTCATTGATTTTGTATTTGATGCAGGTAACTGCAAGTTTATCGCTATTTCTAAAAATGATAAAGCGTATTGGTCAAAAACAAAACCCAAATCTTCTGTGTCTTTTACACAGAATTCTTTGAAAACTGCTATGAAACATCTGATAAAAAATTGTTTTTTTCAATGCAGGTGATATTGTTATGTGTCAAGTGATCGGGATTCCCATGGGAATCGATCCGGCGCCATTTTGGGCTAATCTTTTCCTCTACCAATACGAACAAAGGTATATGAGCAGGGTCATTGAGGAAAATAAGGTTAAGGCTCGCCATTTTCATTCGACTAAAAGATTCATTGATGATTTGTGTGCTATCAATGACGGTAACTTGTTTCAGTCTGTGTATAGAGATATCTATCCAGATGAGCTTGAACTCAAAATTGAGCACTCGGGTAATCATGCTTCTTTTTAAACCTGGATATTACCATCAAAGACGGGATATTTATTTATAAGTTGTTTGATAAACGGGATGCATTTCCTTTTTCCATAGTCCGAATGCCACATAAAGATAGCAACTTGCCAGAATCGATTTTTTATTCTTCTTTTGTTGGTGAACTTCTCAGGATTGCTCGTTCTACGTTACTTTTCGAGGACTTGAAAGTTAAAGCCAAAGTTTTTATACAAAGAATGCGATGTCAAGGTGCTGAAAACGCAAAGTTAGATTGCAGTCTTCGACGGGTTATAGTTCGTCATTTTTCAGAATTTTCAAGATTTCAACTCTCTCAAGATTCACTCGTTCGCCAGCTCTTGCGGTGAGCGGTCACGGTGTACGGGGCTTCGAACCGGGTTATAGTCCGATTTTTTAAATTCTCATTCTTTCCCCACTCTTTCCATCTTATTCTTTGAACTGTAAAATGTGTGTGAGAGCCACAGGGTTGGATAGTGGCAATCCAATCCCAGTTCCTTCTCTTCTAGTATGCTTTCTTCAACGTTGTGGCAGAAACGTGTCAAAGGTGTGGCAACTTTGTCTAGTAGAAAGTATACTTCTTTTCTCATTGTAATTTTAGTTTCTTCGGCTGGTTCCGTGGTTTTTACGTTTTAGTTTATTTTTATTATTGCGCGCGTTTTATACTTTCAATAAACACATCTTTTTACTATCTTTTATCTGTGGTGGTGTTTAATTAACACTGCTTGGCCTACCTACACAACCCTATTTCCATCATATAGGAGGATATTTTCGTAAAAGGCCGAAATCCTGTGTAGGTCGAAAACTGAGGAACAGATAATGTGTTTTCTTGAAATATATTTTTTGACTCATATTGAGTTACTTCATTCCATCTTAACTCGTATTGAGTTACTTTCTTCCTTAAAGTCATTTTAGATCACTAGTTTTACATTGATGGATTTCTATGTCATCATATTTTCCTTTTCTACTCCAACCTGATTGATTTTCTGTGAATGTTCATTCTAGATTTTTGTTGTATTTGTATTGTCTTTTTGTTTTGTGGGTTTTTGTCTTTATTGTTTCCATTTTGAGTAGTTGAAGGTTTTATACTTCTAGACTATATATATATTTGGGCAAATTTGGGTCAAAAACTGCCTAAAAATAGGGTATTTTGGACTTAGTGCAAAATCCTGTCAATACTTTTTTCTGATTTTTTGTACAAAGATGGAGGGCAAGATTCAAATTTTCATTAAAATTGATTTCTGAAGTCGGAACAATTAAATGGAACAACCCATTTCCGCCGGAAAGACAGTATTTCTTGAATTTCTCGAACTGTACTTTATATTTTTTTATGAAATTTTGTACACTGATGTAAAATGACAATACCTAAAAAGTGATGGAGCTCGATTTTCGAAAAACATTTTTTTCCGGCCGAAAATGGCGGAAATATGCCCGGAAAAACTGTCTTTTTGGCATTTTCTCGAGATTTTATCATTAGTTTTGTCAGATTTTTGCTCAAAGATGCGGAAAAAAAGTGACGGAGCTCGATTTTTGAGAAAAAATTTTTCCACTTTAATAGACCTTTTCATAAATTACGTCACGAACATCACTTGCCTCGTTTTGAAATTATTGCCATGGTGATTAACTCCCAGCGGATTTTATTAACCTTTACCACGCCTTCTCTCTGGGAACTTCACCCCGTGCACGCCTTGTCCTTTTGGGAAAAATGACAGTTTTACGCTTTCCGTCATAACTTTTGATCTACTAAACCGATTCAAAAAAATAAGCCCATTCTGGAAAGCCCAACTATCCTGCTTTCTAAAAATGTTAAAATAAAGGATTTTCCTCTATCAATGGTGACACAGTAGTCTTCTGCCTTAGAGTTGAAAAAAATTCAAAACGCAATTTGTCATATTTTTCAAAATTTTAAGTTCCGGTTAAAAAAAAAGTGGGGAGAACATCTGCGATACCATAATTTTCTGGCTCATTGTTTCCACCATTATAACTACAACTGCTAGCCAAAAAATCACAATCATACCTTTACTAGAAAAGGCAGAATTCATTTTTAGAAAACCTTGGTTTTCGAGAAAATTTCCACGTAAATCAGAGGCACGTAAGGCAGAGGCCCCTTGAGGTAATTTTTATGGGAAATATCACTCAAAACAGCTAAAAATGACTTTCCTATCATCAACCAGCATGAAAGCAATAGAAATAACATAGTATATACACTTTGAAACTCTTTGCAGCCTTATCAGAAGCCTTAACTTGGGTTTCGGTGACGGTCGATGACGGCCGACAAGCCTCCAGTCCTCACCCTTAATGTACCGTCATACTAAAGAATAAGGAGGCAGAAACTTACCTCAAACACTGACTAAACTACAAACAAGCAATACATAACATTTCCAACCAATAAAACAAACCATTTTCCACTAAATAAACATAAAAAGTTAGTTACAGCAGTCAATGAGCTCATAATTTCCAAAAGAATATTTTGCCTGATTTTCCAGTTTGTTTTGACAGTTAAAATCGAAAGTAGGTGGTTTCAAACTATTGAAAATAGTTTGTTTACATTTTCTCTCCGTCATATAAGACATTTCCCGGGATTTAAAGGCGTCTTTAAGGCGGTAGGGCGGCTTTTCTTAACACCCAATGAAAAACGTATATTTACGGCCTCGGCTATATATTAGAACGTAAATTTACGGCCTCGGCGTGGTAAAGGTTAAAACTACTTTCTATTCATAAAAAAATCATTTAATGTCTCAAGAGACATGATCACCATGATAATTGTTTGAATATGAGGCAGGTGATGTTCGTGACGTTATTTATGAAAAGGTCTACAGATGGCCCCAAAAACGGAGGTTTTCATTAAAATGAAGATTCTGACTTGTAGATTTATCAGAATTAAACGATTTTTGTTTATTTTGAAAGAATGATGGTTATACTTAAAAATGAGTATGTTTTTGCTGGTTTGACACGGATTCAAAATAACATATTTGCGTCTAAAGGAAATATTTTAACACCAAAATTAGATAAAAATTGCATATAACTCACTCTAGCTCCTTGGATATTGAAAATAAGTTATGAAAACGGGGTATAGGAAATTTTCTACACCTAATGCCGTTCAGAAAATGCAAATACATCTGTGACTTTAGAGGCTGGGTAAAAGATATAGCATCTTGAAGGTCAACCAGTATTTTGGAGCCCTAGAACCAGCATTGACAAAACCGAAAATTCTAAATATGAGAAAAAGCAAAATATAGGAGAAAAATATCTTTAAAGCTTAATATTTTCAGTTTCAGTTAAGCTTTTTTTCTAAAACTTTCACAGCTTATTCCATACATGAATGGAACTAAGAGATTTGTTTTCAAAAACTTGATTAAGACGTTGTTAAATCAAAATTGTCATTTTGAAAATTTCTAAATTTTCAGTTTGGACTTTGCAATATCGAAAATCTTGAAATATTTCATAAAAATCATAAATTTTACATCCATCGGGTCAGTTTGGACTTTGCAATATCGAAAATCTTGAAATATTTCATAAAAATCATAAATTTTACATCCATCGGGTCGTAAATTTAAGGGAAAACACAAATATGTTCATAGTTTTTCCCCCTATTACCACTGGGCTTAATAATTTGATTTTAGCTACACCTCCGTTTTGGGGGCCCCAAACCTGCATTTTGACAACCAGGGGTATACTGTAAAAATTTTATCAAATAAATTTATGCCCAAAACCCTCTAAATCATATTTCAAAACTATGGTCAAAATTTTGTATTCATATCTTAAAGATATCTCGAGAAATCGCTAAAATTTCAAACCTCCGTTTTGGGGGCCATTAGAAAAAAGCTACCTATCTTTAAGCGATTGAAAAATACTGTTGAAATTGAAAATTTTGAAAAAGAACTTCCAGGAAATAAAAATCTCTTTTCCTCTAGATTTGAGAGAAATTTCAAATTTGATCGCCGTTTTGGGGGCCACATACTGTACAGGATTAACTTTCGCGAAATCATGGCGAAATTAAAATTCGTGAAAACGCGATTAAATCCATCACAAATTTTATTTTAATCGCATTTTCGGTGGAGAAGCCAGTCCAAAGTCTCCATTTGCCATTTGTGGCAAAAATGGCTATTTTTCAGGTTTTCAGGCTTATTCGTGAAATTAAATCCATATACGCGAAATTTTTCAAAACTCTGACTCGCGAAATTAAATCCATAAAACTTCGTGATTTTTTTCGCTCGCGAAATTTACTTACTTACTTTAGGCATCCACTTGGGGTGACATGATGTGTTCCCTCCATCTATCTCTGTCGTGCATCAGCCGTATAAGTTCCCTCTCTTCCAACCCAGTGTCTTCATGTATCAGTGATTTAATCGTTTTGGTTGGTCGACCTCTTCGTCTAGGCTTTTCAGGTTCCCAGAACAAAAGTTTTGTTGCAGGTTCGTTACCACGTATAATATGGCCAGCTAGGCGGAGACGGCGGATTTGAATGACTTTGCTGATTGGAGGTCGCCCTCCGTAGAGGACTCTGTTGGTGGTATGTGATTGGGGATTGATGTTTTTCACCCTTCTCAGCATCCTTGTGTAGGTCCCGTCAATTTTTCTCTCGAGAGATTTATTGAGGGACCAGGATTCACATGCATATAAAAGGATCGACATGATTGTCGCATCAAAGATCTTTAGTTTCGTTTTAGCAGAGATTTTCGACTTCCAGCATGTATCAAGCCTGTTGAGAGCAGACCAAGCTTGTGCCATTCTCGTATTGACTTCAGTAGATGTTTCGGAGTACGAGCCGAGGTATTTGAAGTCTTGGACCTTTTCAAGTTCTGATCCATCAATGGTTTTGAAGCTTTGGTTGTTTGTTGAGTTGATATGCAAGTATTTGGTTTTTTGTATATTCAAAAACAAGCCAATAGATTGTGTTGCTAATTCAACTTTGTGGAGAACACGCTCTGCCTCTTTGATGCTTTCGTCAATTAGGGCAATATCGTCTGCGAAGTCTAAGTCGGCAAGATGAATTGAAGGGTGACGGCGGCTTCTTCGTCTAAACAAAGTCAATCCATCAGAACTCTTTATGGCCTTTCTTAGTGCGTAGTCCAGAACGATGATAAATAAGAAAGGTGCAAGTGGATCGCCTTGTAATACCCCTGTTTCGATTTTAAAGAACTCAGTTTCACCTTCCTGAGTAAGAACTGTCGCAGAGTTGTTTTCGTACATTATTCTGATGGCATCAACTATCTTCGGTGGAATTCCGTATGCATGCAGGATTTTGAACATACGTTTTCGGTCGATGCTGTCGAAAGCCTTACGGAAGTCGATGAATGTGATAACCCCTTCCATTTTGTGATTTTTCATCTCTTCAATTATTCGTCTGAGGGCAAGGATCTGGGATGATGTCGATCGAGAGCTACGAAACCATTTTGGTTTGGTCGAAGTACTTTATCAATTTCAGGACGCAGTCTATTTAGAATCAAGCGATTATAGATTTTAGCCGAGACTTGACTGAGACTGATTCCGCGATAGTTATCGGTTTTAGTTAAATCACCCTTCTTCGGAACAGGTACGATAGCAGACAATCCCCACTCAGGAGGTCGAGCGCCATCTAGAGTTGCATTGCAGAAGGTAAGAAGAATTTCTTTACATTTAGGGAGCTTCCACAGTTCGAGTGGAAGACTATCGAGACCGGGTGCCTTGTTGTTTTTCATTTGTTTGATGGCTGATTCAATTTCCGTCATAGTAAAGTCTCCGGTAGAGATGTTTTCGTTGAGTTCAAAAATTTGTTGAGGATCAAAAAGTTCGTTTTCATCGGTGGTAACGTTGTTAAGAAGTTTCTGGAAGTGGTCTTTCCAAGTTTTTAGTCTATCGTCTCCTGAAATGAAACAAGTAGAGGGCTTTTTCTTTCCCGAGAGTTCCTTAACAAGTTTCCAGGCGTTTTTTGAGCTGTTTGTCGATTTGGACTTGTCAAATTCGTCTAGGATGATGTTGATCCTTGTTTCCTCTTCTTGGTAATGTGTTGCCTTGAGGTGTTGTTGTTTTGACGATACGTCCTCCAGTGGTGCGTTTAACACTTCCGTGCGAGCTTTGGCGACACTTTCAGGTTCTATGGATACATTTCTTTCTTTGTTAGGTAGGACTGTTTTTGCCGTGTTGATACATTGTACAGTAAAGGATTTATACGATTTGTCCGTACAGTTTTCCCAGTTTACTGATAGATTCTCGTTTATCGAGTTTGCTGTAGTTGGATCAGCTAACTCTTTCCAGTTTAGTGCCTTTTGACGGTTAGTCTTTGGGGCACGGAGGCTTAGCTTGCACTTGGTCACGACGATGCGGTGGTCAGAACCGATGGGATCAGAAGAAGAGTGTGCTTGAGAATCATGGATAGTGTTTCTCCATTTCTTTCGGCAGAGTATGTAGTCAATTTGGCTAAGGTCTCCGGTGGGAGATTTCCAAGTCCAAAGGGAGCTTGTTCGTTTTTTGAAAGATGTGTTTGTGGAGAATAAGTTGAATTCTGCAATGAACTCTTGGAGATAATCACCATTCTGGTTGCAGATGCTATGGTATGAAAAGTTGCCGGTTATACGGGCGTTGAAATCTCCACATATTGCGAGGAATGAATGACTTGGTATTGTAAGAACTAGGTTGCGCATTTCAGTGTAGAATCTTTCGATATCTTTTTCATCGTAACCGCTATGTGGAGAGTAGCAAGATATTATACTGGATTTTGGGTTACCTCTGAAATCAGCGATGATAATACGATTTGAAATCTTTCGAACTGACGACAGAATTGGTAGAAGATCTGTTCGGATGATGATTCCTACTCCGCCAATAGTTGCATTGTTTGCTGCTTTCCAGGCGGAAGCAGTGAATAGTGTGTAACGATTCAATGGTTGAGCAATTATCTCAGGGTCGTTTGCATTATGGAGGAAGCGATGTTCTTGGATAGAGCATATTGGAATGTTGAATTTCTCAAGGTGGACGACTATCTCTTTTCGTGAGTTAAGAGAGTTCAGAGTGCGACAATTGAGTTGTGCGATGTGAATGTGATGCCTTTGGTTAAAGAGTCCTTTCTTTCTCCTATCATCGGGAGGTACCCTCCTTGTGGGGTTTGGGGTATCGCCGTCATTGGAATCGATTGTCGATACAATAGGTTGGAAAGGACGAAAATCAGGGGCTTCAACCCTGGAGCGATTTAAAGAACTGTTCATGTTGTCTAATGGCGAAATTTAACCCGATTAATAAGCAAACGATATCACTCTTATTT
>NW_027104302.1:324914-330938 GCF_902728285.1 Clytia hemisphaerica | reverse complement strand
TAGCATTACTGTTTGGAGGAAAATTTGTAAATTTTGTTGAATTTCCGTTAGAATTTTCGTTGATTTCCATAGCATTTTTTTGGCAGACAGCTTAATTTCTTACTAGATTAGGAGGAGGGTTTTTGTATACCTCCTTTTCAAGAAGCTTTAACATTACTTGGTTGATTTTTTTACTTTGGCCTTCCTAATAGACCGTTCAAAAATTAATTTTTTACGTTGTTTACGTTGGGCCGTTGGGCGTTGGAAAAGCAATTTTACTAAAGGAAAAAGCTGAGTTGTTTTATTTTTGATGTCATTTTTATAACCTTTGACAATGAATAACTAATTGTGGTTTAATCTGAAATCATAGTAATTCCTTATATGTTCTTAGGAAATTCCCTTTGAACAATTTATACAAATGATAATTTCCTGTTGATTTTTTATTTATTACACACAAACTTTGACAGTATACGGGAGACGGGATAGAAAAGTTGCTTGTAAAAAACTTCAACTAAATCAAAATGTTGCTTTTTGCCCTATAGCCCCTACTCAATTTTAAGGTGTAATCCTGGACCATCTCTCTATTCACTTTTCCACGTTATTAGTGTTCTTTAGATAACTTTTTTCTCTAGTGTTTTAAAAAGCAATGGGTAAGCAATATAGTTTACTTTTTATAGTAGGGGGCCGAGCCTGGGGTCCCGTGACATCTTTTTTACGACCTAGCCATTTTTAGTCCATTCCATAGAACAATATTACAAGATATTTTCGAGAGGGAAGACGTGGGTTAGTCCCGGAAAAACTTTTTATGACCCCAAAAAGTGACGCCATAGGCAAAACTGCACGGGAAAATAAGGGGCAGAGAAATAGCTGATTCCGGGCCTATTTCAAAATTCAAAATAAACGAAAATGATTGGTACCATCTGAAAGAGCGTGGAATTCTGAGCGAAAAAATTATTACAACAACTCTCTGACTAAAACACAAAGAAATAGTTCAAAAACATACCGACCTCAGTACGATCAAAACAAGATTTGACGTCAAATTCACAGTAGAGCAGACAGTTAGTTGGTCTAAAAGCGGCCGTATTTCTTTGTGTGTTTTAGTCAGAGAGTTGTTGTAATAGAATTTTTTGCTCAGAATTTCATGTTCTATCAAATGGTACCATTCATTTTCGTTTATTTTGGCTTTTGAAAATAAGCTATTTCTCTACCCCTTATTTTTCCTTGCAGTTTTGCCTATGGCGTCACTATTTTGGTGACAAAAAGTTTTCCCGGGCCTAATGCGCATCCTCCCTCTCAAAAATATCTTGTAATATACTATTCTTTGGAATAGACTAAAAATGGTTAGGTCGTAAAAATGATGTCACGGAACCCCAGGCTTGGCCCCCTACTATTATAAAATATAAGATGTCTTTGACAGTGAGGTAATCACCTTTATCGTTGCTTGATGTTTGTATGTTTTACAGACCCGACGGTTACATCATCATCCTTCAATCATTGCTTGGAGTGGAAATAATGAAAACGAGGCCGCTATCGCACAATCTTGGTGGTGAGATAAATGTCTTTTAAATTGCCAACTATTCTCAGGCTGTCACGAAAATGGGCTGTGATATTTCAAAGGTTTATATGATTTTACTAGAATGGCAGATCAAACGATTTATCATATCAACCATTGATTCAAAGCTTTTTGTTCTTTTAAACTCAGGGATGAAGTCAAAACGAATAGAGAACGTCTAACTACGGATTATGGAAAGGTAAAATATCGCGGTAAACTCTACTTCGTGCACTATAAGCATATCTGCTTATCTTTTGGAATGATGGCCAAGTGGTCAAAGGCATCAGCGTCTTAAACCATGGATTCGCGGTTCGAATCCCCGCTCCTTCCAATGTTCCGTTCACTTCATAGATAGCCGAGCCGGCTGGCCATGGACCCAGTGAAAACAATCGAATGACTGCCTAAAAGTCCTAAATTACTGGGCTATCCACGGAAAATGTCGACTTTATCTTATCTTATCGTCTCTGAGATGAAAAAAAAAACAATCACGGTAAGTACCTAAGACAGATGTCGGAATATCTATAAAGATTTTTTTGTGTTGTGTTATGTTCATCTATCTTTTCAGCTCTACGCAGATACGATTAAACCAATCATAGAATCGGAAGATAAAAACACGCCCTTATTTCTTGTCCTCGCCCTCAAATGGCAATGAAAATGTAGCAGAGAAATATATTGCTAAAAACCCTCAAGATGAAAGATTTGGAGATGGTAGGTGTCAGCTAATGGCCTGGCTTTTCTATTGTATAAAGATTGATACGATGAAGCAGTTCACATTATAAAAAAGACATTGTAGATTAAATTTTAGTAGCGATAGAAATATAAGAACAGTTTATTGAACATATCTGCCTCAAAAGTACCGGAAAATAAAACTGCCGGATGCTCATCCATATTGAAACTAATACTCCCCATGTGCATCATCAGTTAAGATTTCCTGTAAAGTGCTTTACATTTTTTTCAGTACATTTTTATGACTACAAGAAAGACTGTTGGGACCCGGACACATTCCCTAAACCTCGATTCGCTTCAGAATATGGCTACCAATCATATCCTTCCTTTCAACTACTCGAAGAAGTTAGTTGGAAAATGAAAGATCAATTATATTGGAACAGTTCTCTCATGTTTCATAGACAACACCATGCTAACGGTAACGCATTAAATTCTTGATTGTCAAAAAATTTCTAATTACAATAACTTTGAAAAAATTGTCCCGTTTAAAGTAAATTAATATCTAACTGCACTAAGCATAATAAACACGGATAAATAACGATCAATATTTATATTCAGACAAAATGTAAGTTAAGTAATGTGTTCGTAGAGATAAGCGTCTAATAATCGTATAAGAGTGATGGCCAGATTTTGTGTAAAAAATGAGATAAATAAACCGAAATAAAACAAAAGATTCTTTTGAAGAACGACAACTAAACAATATCCCTGGACCAAGCTACATCCGCCATCGTTGATCCTTTTTTTTTAAAGTGGTACCACTGACCTTTATATATCCCTGGACTAAGCTACATCCGCCATCTTCGATTGGAGTATTTTTCTGAAAGTGGTACCCGCTAAGAAATATGCAGTGTTAAAAATTTACGTAAAACGACGCTACATCATCAAAGTATTCGAGGAAAAGTTAACCTAGCGCCCTCGAAGCATTTAAAAACACCGCTTATTATAAAACTCCGATCAAAGATTTTGCGTGGCCGTGATTGAGAAACTTGATCCAGCCTATATAAAGGGTAGTGGATTCCTTTTACTTAGTAAAAACTCAAATATAATCTACAGCAAAGACAAGGTTGGTAAGTTTCTAGGAACTCCCAGGTCTAGCGCAAATAGAAAAAGGGCTCCTTCACTCCAAGCTCTCCTAAGAGTCATCACCTTCTTAAAAGAACTTAAAGTCCCATTGGCGTCAAAATGAAGTTAAACATTTGTTTATAAGCGAATCCAATTTTCGGGGGTCGGGGCTCGAGTTGCTTTCCTGAAAAAATTTGCTTTCGGAATTAATTATTCACAACATGCCGTCATGTAAATAAATTTCTTCTCAAAAGCTTTAAAGCAGTCTCACCGGACTAACTTTAGCATTTTCCATACATTTTTTACTACCCTTTGCACCAATTATCTCAACTTTTTAACATTTTTCGGCTTTTTATACATACATCAATTTTTATTGCACCAATTATCTCAATTTTTTAAACATTTTTCAGCTTTTTTAAAAGAAGAGAATTTCTAAATAGGTTCATTTTTATTTTGTACATTTGAAAAGTGCAGTAGCACGAAACTCGGAGTAGTGTACTTTTTATTTTGTGATTATTATTATTATACAGATTTACAAGCTAGGCTCACAGTGGGCCTCTAACCGATCTTATTTTACACTTCTTGAATCGTATTTTGAGGGATGGTTTTCCTATGCATCGTTGAGGTTTTCTTTGAAGGTCTTTATAGACTTTGCTGAAACGAAATTTCTCGGCAGTCTATTCCAGGTTGGCACACATCTGTAATAAAAGGATTTCGTTTGAGGTCCGTGGAAACCGTCATTTGCGAAGTAGGTAGGTAGAAGCTCATGGGGGTGTCTTCGATTTGGACGCGGACGTTTACTCAACTTGTCAGGTATTGTTGTTTTATCGTAGTAGTGGAGGTGTTTGTAAACCTGTACCATATCACAAAATCGTCTTCGAAATTCGAGTGTTGGTAAGCCGAGAATTTTGAGCCTATCACTATATGAAAGGCTGCGGTACGTTGGGACCAATCTTGTTGCACGTCTTTGCACTCCTTCGAGTAAGTTGACGTGTTTACGTAATCTTGGTGATGATGAAAGATATCTTTTATTATTATATACCTGTAGGCAAAAAAAACAGCCATTAAATAATTCTTGATATACCATGGCTATTATGGGCGACGACAAAAGTTGGACCCCCAAATGGACCCCTAAATGGAACCCTTTGAAAAACGAAATAACGGCTGTTTCAGGCTGTAAGATAGATTATCAGAGTAAGGTCTTGTCTACTAGAAAAACTTTTCTTTGTCAGAGATTTTAGCATAGTATAGAATTGTATGTATAAGTAGCTAAAATAGAGCGACCGGCTTTTCGGTTAATAATCCATAAGTACAGGCAGGCAGCTACAGAAATTCTTTGGCAGGAATTTAATTTCACGAGTTGAAGACTCGTTTGCGAAATTTTACGTCGTCAATGAAGTAGTTCGTAATATGCCTCAACCAAATAAATTTTGTCTGCCAATTGTGTCAAGGACAGAAGTCTCAATTTTTAAGTTTGGGTTTAATAAATGAAGAGAAACAGATAATTGGCAATTTAATACCGTAAGTTGGTCTAATGTCGACATCCGTCTTCTAATTTCGACATCCTTTTTTATAGATAGGAATAATAAGAAGGTCGAAATCGCTGATTGACTAAAGATTTTTCCTCTCATTGTGCTAAACAAAGTCAATCAGCGATTCCGACTTTCCTCAGTTTCTATTGTTCCTATCTCTAAAAAAGGGTGTCGAAATTAGAAGACGGATGTCGACGTTAGACCAACTTACGGTATCTTTTAAATGAACTATGAATAGTATAAATAGGAACAGTTTAAAAATGAAAATTTTAAATAATAAACTAGTAGACAAGACCTTAAAGCTCTGTTTACACTATACAAATAGAATATTTAAACATTCCGGTTTGCTTCTATGAGCTATTCGGTATTTCCGGGACTGTGAGTCTAGATAGGGCTTTAAAATGTTCTTGGCATGTTCTTATTTTCACCATATTGTGAGTATTACCCAATTTTCTAAGAAATTGAGTGTCTTAGAGTCTGTAAAGAATTTCTTAACTTGTTTTTAACATTTTGACCATCAAAGCCTTATGTTCTTATATGGTTTGTTCTTTATGATAACAAAACGTGCAACATTTTAAAGATTTTTAACTAAAATTTTGGTTACAGCACCGAGCAGGTTACAGCGTTTTAATTACAATAAAAATAATGACTTATTGGAGATCATCAAAGCCTTTAAAGGTTCTCACTGTAATCTTGATGGTTGTGACTTTATTATACTACAAGGAGGATCTGCCCAAGCGAAACAAAGCCACAACAGAGTGAGTAACTTTTTTTCTAACCTGATAACAGATGGTTGGAATTTTTTTACGCGCACGGTATACTTCTGAAGGCGCTTGAAAATTAACTATTTGAGAACAATTGTCAAATCTATAACAAGAATTTTGTTTCACGCCGAGATGTCAAAAATTGAATTTTCTCTAATAGGGCGCTTTATATTCCAACACAATCTAGCGGTGACTTATTGTATTCTTTCCCAGTCTTTTTTTAGTGTTGCACGATCCTTACGAAATCGATGTTATGCATTAGTTTGATTAGTTTTTCGACGGGCTTGACTGACTCTAAAATCTCAAAAATCAAAATCAAAATAAAATTTCATATTGCTCTGGTCTTTAGGGCAGAATTGAAGTAGTCTAGACTGTACCCCGATTCTTAATACTTTGACCTATTGTTCTT